>NW_027043689.1:0-52732 GCF_036013475.1 Columba livia
CTTTGGGCTTTCTTTCCCCTTTCTTTGGGCTTTCCTTGGGCTTTCTTTCCCTTTTCTTTCCACTTTCTTTGGGCTTTCTTTGGGCTTTCTTTGCCCCTTTCTTTCCCCTTTCTTTGGGCTTTCTTTCCCCTTTCTTTCCCAATTCTTTGGGCTTTCTTTGGGCTTTCTTTCCCCTTTCTTTGGGCTGTCATTCCCCTTTCTTTGCGCTTTCTTTCCCCTTTCTTGGGCTTTCTTTCCCTTTTCTTTGGGCTTTCTTTGGGCTTTCTTTGGGCTTTCTTTGGGCTTTCTTTGGCCTTTCTCTGGGCTTTCTTTCCCCCTTTCTTTGGGCTTTCTTTCCCCTTTCTTTGGGCTGTCATTCCCCTTTCTTTGGGCTTTCTTTCCCCTTTCTTTGGGCTTTCTTTGAGCTTTCTTTCCCCTTTCTTTGGGCTTTCTTTCCCCCTTTCTTTGGGCTTTCTTTCCCCTTTCTTTGGCTTTCTTTCTCCTTTCTTTGGGCTTTCTTTCCCCTTTCTTTGGGCTTTCTTTCCCCTTTCTTTGGGCTGTCATTCCCCTTTCTTTGGGGCTTTCTTTCCCCTTTCTTTAGGCTTTCCTTGGGCTTTCTTTGGGCTTTCTTTCCCCTTTCTTTCCACTTTCTTTGGGCTTTCTTTGGGCTTTCTTTCCCATTTCTTTGGGCTTTCTTTCCCCTTTCTTTGGGCTTTCTTTCCCCTTTCTTTGGGCTTTCTTTCCCCCTTTCTTTGGGCTGTCATTCCCCTTTCTTTGGGCTTTCTTTCTCCTTTCTTTGGGCTTTCCTTGGGCTTTCTTTGGGCTTTCTTTGGGCTTTCTTTCCCCTTTCTTTCCACTTTCTTTGGGCTTTCTTTGGGCTTCCTTTGGGCTTTCTTTCCCCTTCTGTGGGCTTACTTTGGGCTTTCTTTGGGCTTTCTTTCCCCTTTCTTTGGCTTTCTTTCCCCTTTCTTTGGGCTTTCCTTGGGTTTTCTTTGGGCTTTCTTTGGGCTTTCTTTCCCCTTTCTTTCCCCTTTCTTTGGGCTTTCTTTGGCTTTCTTTGGGCTTTCTTTCCCCTTTCTTTGGGCTGTCATTCCCCTTTCTTTGGGCTTTCTTTCCCCTTTCTTTGGGCTTTCCTTGAGCTTTCTTTGGCCTTTCTTTGGGCTTTCTTTCCCCTTTCTTTCCACTTTCTTTGGGCTTTCTTTGGGCTTTCTTTGGGCTTTCTTTCCCCTTTCTTTGGGCTTTCCTTGGGCTTTCTTTGGGCTTTCTTCCCCTTTCTTTCCACTTTCTTTGGGCTTTCTTTGGGCTTTCTTTGGGCTTTCTTTGGGCTTTCTTTCCCTTTCTTTGGGCCTTCTTTCCCCTTTCTTTGGGCTTTCTTTCCCTTTCTTTGGGTTTTCTTTCCCCTTTCTGTGGGCTTTCTTTCCCCTTTCTTTGGGCTGTCATTCCCCTTTCTTTGGGCTTTCTTTCCCCTTTCTTGGGCTTTCCTTGAGCTTTCTTTGGCCTTTCTTTGGGCTTTCTTTCCCCTTTCTTTCCACTTTCTTTGGGCTTTCTTTGGGCTTTCTTTGGGCTTTCTTTCCCCTTTCTTTGGGCTTTCTTTCCCCTTTCTTTGGGCTGTCATTCCCCTTTCTTTGGGCTTTCTTTCCCCTTTCTTTGGGCTTTCTTTCCCTTTTCTTTGGGCTTTCTTTGGGCTTTCTTTGGGATTTCTCTGGGCTTTCTTTCCCCTTTCTTTGGGCTTTCTTTCCCCTTTCTTTGGGCTTTCTTTCCCCTTTCTTGGGCTTTCTTTCCCCTTTCTTTGGGCTTTCTTTGAGCTTTCTTTCCCCTTTCTTTGGGCTTTCTTTCCCTTTTCTTTGGGCTTTCATTGGGCTGTCTTTCCCCTTTCTTTGGGCTTTCTTTCCCCTTTCTTTGGGCTTTCTTTCCCCTTTCTTTGGGCTTTCTTTCCCCTTTCTTTGGGCTTTCTTTGGGCTTTCTTTCCCCTTTCTTTCCCCTTTCTTTGGGCTTTCTCTGGGCTTTCTTTCCCCTTTCTTTGGGCTTTCTTTCCCCTTTCTTTGGGATTTATTTCCCCTTTCTTTGGGCTTTCTTTCCCCTTTCCTTGGGCGTTCTTTCCCCTTTCTTTGGGCTTTCTTTCCCCTTTCTTTGGGGTTTCTTTGGGCTTTCTTCCCCTTTCTTTGGGGTTTCTTTGGCTTTCTTTCCCCTTTCTTTGGGCTTTCTTTGGGCTTTCTTTCCCCTTTCTTTTGGCTTTCTTTCCCCTTTCTTTCCCCTTTCCTTGGGCTCTCATTTTTGCTTTCTTTCCCCTTTCTTTGGGCTTTCTTTCCCCTTCCTTCCCCTTTATTTGGGCTTTCTTTGGGCTTTCTTTCCCCTTTCTTTGGGCTTTCTTTCCCCTTTCTGTGGGCTTTCTTTGGACTTTCTTTGGGCTTTCTTTGGGCTTTCTTTCCCCTTCTTTGGGCTTTCTTTCCCCTTTCTTTGGGGCTTTCTTTCCCCTTTCTTTGGGCTTTCTTTCTCCTTTCTTTGGGCTTTCTTTCCCCCTTTCTTTGGGCTTTCTTTCCCCTTTCTTTGGGCTGTCATTCCCCTTTCTTTGGGCTTTCTTTCCCCTTTCTTTAGGCTTTCCTTGGGCTTTCTTTGGGCTTTCTTTCCCCTTTCTTTCCACTTCTTTGGGCTTTCTTTGGGCTTTCTTTCCCATTTCTTTGGGCTTTCTTTCCCTTTCTTTGGGCTTTCTTTCCCCTTTCTTTGGGCTTTCTTTCCCCTTTCTTTGGGCTGTCATTCCCCTTTCTTTGGGCTTTCTTTCTCCTTTCTTTGGGCTTTCCTTGGGCTTTCTTTGGGCTTTCTTTGGGCTTTCTTCCCCTTTCTTTCCACTTTCTTTGGGCTTTCTTTGGGCTGTCTTTCCCCTTTCTTTGGGCTTTCTTTCCCCTTTCTTTGGGCTTTCTTTCCCCTTTCTTTGGGCTTTCTTTCCCCTTTCTTTGGGCTTTCTTTCCCCTTTCTTTGGGCTTTCTTTGGGCTTTCTTTCCCCTTTCTTTCCCCTTTCTTTGGGCTTTCTCTGGGCTTTCTTTCCCCTTTCTTTGGGCTTTCTTTCCCCTTTCTTTGGGATTTATTTCCTCTTTCTTTGGGCTTTCTTTCCCCTTTCCTTGGGCGTTCTTTCCCCTTTCTTTGGCTTTCTTTCCCCTTTCTTTGGGGTTTCTTTGGGCTTTCTTTCCCCTTTCTTTGGGGTTTCTTTGGGCTTTCTTTCCCCCTTTCTTTGGGCTTTCTTTGGGCTTTCTTTCCCCTTTCTTTTGGCTTTCTTTCCCCTTTCTTTCCCCTTTCCTTGGGCTCTCATTTTTGCTTTCTTTCCCCTTTCTTTGGGCTTTCTTTCCCCTTTCTTTCCCCTTTATTTGGGCTTTCTTTGGGCTTTCTTTCCCCTTTCTTTGGGCTTTCTTTCCCCTTTCTGTGGGCTTTCTTTGGACTTTCTTTGGGCTTTCTTTGGGCTTTCTTTCCCCTTTCTTTGGGCTTTCTTTCCCCTTTCTTTGGGCTTTCTTTCCCCTTTCTTTGGGCTTTCTTTCTCCTTTCTTTGGGCTTTCTTTCCCCTTTCTTTGGGCTTTCTTTCCCCTTTCTTTGGGCTGTCATTCCCCTTTCTTTGGGCTTTCTTTCCCCTTTCTTTAGGCTTTCCTTGGGCTTTCTTTGGGCTTTCTTTCCCCCTTTCTTTCCACTTTCTTTGGGCTTTCTTTGGGCTTTCTTTCCCATTTCTTTGGGCTTTCTTTCCCCTTTCTTTGGGCTTCTTTCCCCTTTCTTTGGCTTTCTTTCCCCTTTCTTTGGGCTTTCTTTCCCCTTTCTTTGGGCTGTCATTCCCCTTTCTTTGGGCTTTCTTTCTCCTTTCTTTGGGCTTTCCTTGGGCTTTCTTTGGGCTTTCTTTGGGCTTTCTTTCCCCTTTCTTTCCACTTTCTTTGGGCTTTCTTTGGGCTGTCTTTCCCCTTTCTTTGGGCTTTCTTTCCCCTTTCTTGGGCTTTCTTTCCCCTTTCTTTGGGCTTTCTTTCCCCTTTCTTTGGGCTTTCTTTCCCCTTTCTTTGGCTTTCTTTGGGCTTTCTTTCCCCTTTCTTTCCCCTTTCTTTGGGCTTTCTCTGGGCTTTCTTTCCCCTTTCTTTGGGCTTTCTTTCCCCTTTCTTTGGGATTTATTTCCCCTTTCTTTGGGCTTTCTTTCCCCTTTCCTTGGGCGTTCTTTCCCCTTTCTTTGGGCTTTCTTTCCCCTTTCTTTGGGGTTTCTTTGGGCTTTCTTTCCCCTTTCTTTGGGGTTTCTTTGGGCTTTCTTTCCCCTTTCTTTGGGCTTTCTTTGGGCTTTCTTTCCCTTTCTTTTGGCTTCTTTCCCCTTTCTTTCCCCTTTCCTTGGGCTCTCATTTTTGCTTTCTTTCCCCTTTCTTTGGGCTTTCTTTCCCCTTTCTTTCCCCTTTATTTGGGCTTTCTTTGGGCTTTCTTTCTCCTTTCTTTGGGCTTTCTTTCCCCTTTCTGTGGGCTTTCTTTGGACTTTCTTTGGGCTTTCTTTGGGCTTTCTTTCCCCCTTTCTTTGGCTTTCTTTCCCCTTTCTTTGGGCTTTCTTTCCCCTTTCTTTGGGCTTTCTTTCTCCTTTCTTTGGGCTTTCTTTCCCCTTTCTTTGGGCTTTCTTTCCCCTTTCTTTGGGCTGGTCACTCCCCTTTTCTTTGGGCTTTCTTCCCCTTTCTTTAGGCTTTCCTTGGGCTTTCTTTGGGCTTTCTTTCCCCTTTCTTTCCACTTTCTTTGGGCTTTCTTTGGGCTTTCTTTCCAATTTCTTTGGGCTTTCTTTCCCCTTTCTTTGGGCTTTCTTTCCCCCTTTCTTTGGGCTTTCTTTCCCCTTTCTTTGGGCTTTCCTTGGCTTTCCTTGGGCTTTCTTTGGGCTTTCTTTCCCCTTTCTTTCCACTTTCTTTGGGCTTTCTTTGGGCTTTCTTTGGGCTTTCTTTCCCCTTTCTTTCCCCTTTCTTTGGGCTTTCTTTCCCCTTTCTTCCTCCCCTTTCTTTGGGCTTTCTTTGGGCTTTCTTTGGGCTTTCTTTGAGCTTTCTTTGGGCTGTCATTCCCCTTTCTTTGGGCTTTCTTTCCCCTTTCTTTGGGCTTTCTTTGGGCTTTCTTTGGGCTTTCTTTGGGCTTTCTTTGGGCTTTCTTTGGGCTTTCTTTGGGCTTTCTTTGGCTTTCTTTCTTCCCCTTTCTTTGGGCTTTCTTTCCCCTTTCTTTGGGCTTTCTTTGGGATTTCTTTGGGCTTTCTTTCCCCTTTCTTTGTGCTGTCATTCCCCTTTCTTTGGGATTTCTTTCCCCCTTTCTTTGGGTTTCTTTCCCCTTTCTTTGACATTTCTTTGGGCTCTCTTTGGGCTTTCTTTGGGATTTCTTTGGGCTTTCTGTGGGCTTTCTTTGGGCTTTCTTTGGCTTTCTTTGGGCTTTCTTTCCCCTTTCTTTCCACTTCTTTGGGCTTTCTTTGGGCTTTCTTTGGGCTTTCTTTGGGCTTTCTTTCCCCTTTCTTTGCGCTTTCTTTCCCCTTTCTTTGGGCTTTCTTTCCCCTTTCTGTGAGCTTTCTTTGGGCTTTCTTTGGGATTTCTTTGGGCTTTCTTTCCCCCTTTCTTTGGGCTGTCATTCCCCTTTCTTTGGGCTTTCTTTCCCCTTTCTTGGGCTTTCCTTGGGCTTTCTTTGGGGCTTTGTTTTGGCTTTTTTCCCCTTTCTTTCCACTTTCTTTGGGCTTTCTTTGGGCTTTCTTGGGCTTTCTTTCCCCTTTCTTTGGGCTTTCTTTCCCCTTTCTTTGGCTTTCTTTCCCCTTTCTTTGGGCTTTCTTTTCCCCTTTCTTTGGGCTGTCATTCCCCTTTCTTTGGGCTTTCTTTCCCCTTTCTTTGGGCTTTCCTTGGGCTTTCTTTCCCTTTTCTTTCCACTTTCTTTGGGCTTTCTTTGGGCTTTCTTTCCCCTTTCTTTCCCCTTTCTTTGGGCTTTCTTTCCCCTTTCTTTCCCAATTCTTTGGGCTTTCTTTGGGCTTTCTTTCCCCTTTCTTTGGGCTGTCATTCCCCCTTTCTTTGCGCTTTCTTTCCCCTTTCTTTGGGCTTTCTTTCCCTTTTCTTTGGGCTTTCTTTGGGCTTTCTTTGGGCTTTCTTTGGGCTTTCTTTGGCCTTTCTCTGGGCTTTCTTTCCCCTTTCTTTGGCTTTCTTTCCCCTTTCTTTGGGCTGTCATTCCCCTTCCTTTGGGCTTCTTTCCCCTTTCTTTGGGCTTTCTTTGAGCTTTCTTTCCCCTTTCTTTGGGCTTTCTTTCCCCTTTCTTTGGGCTTTCTTTGGGCTGTCTTTCCCCTTTCTTTGGGCTTTCTTTCCCCTTTCTTTGGGCTTTCTTTCCCCTTTCTTTGGGCTTTCTTTCCCCTTTCTGTGGGCTTTCTTTGCGCTTTCTTTCCCCTTTCTTTGGGCTTTCTTTGGGCTTTCTTTCCCCTTTCTTCCCCTTTCTTTGGGCTTTCTTTCCCCTTTCTTTGGGCTTTCTTTCCCCCTTTCTTTGGGCTTTCTTTCCCCTTTCTTTGGGGTTTCTTTCCACTTTCTTTGGGGTTTCTTTGGCTTTCTTTCCCCTTTCTTTGGGCTTTCCTTGGGCTTTCTTTGGGCTTTCTTTCCCCTTTCTTTGGGCTTTCTTTCCCCTTTCTTTGGGCTTTCTTTCCCCTTTCTTTGGGCTTTCTTTCCACTTTCTTTGTGCTTTCTTTCCCCTTTCTTTCCCCTTTCTTTGGGCTTTCTTTGGGCTTTCTTTCCCCTTTCTTTGGGCTTTCTTTGGGCTTCCTTTCCACTTTCTTTGGGCTTTCTTTCCCCTTTCTTTCCCCCTTTCTTTGGGCTTTCTTTGGGCTTTCTTTGGGCTTTCTTTGGACTTTCTTTGGGCTTTCTTTGGGCTTTCTTTCCCCTTTCTTTGGGCTTTCTTTCCCCTTTCTGTGGGCTTTCTTTGGACTTTCTTTGGCTTTCTTTGGGCTTTCTTTCCCCTTTCTTTGGGCTTTCTTTCCCTTTCTTTGGGCTTTCTTTCCCCTTTCTTTGGGCTTTCTTTCTCCTTTCTTTGGGCTTTCTTTCCCCTTTCTTTGGGCTTTCTTTCCCCTTTCTTTGGGCTGTCATTCCCCTTTCTTTGGGCTTTCTTTTCCCCTTTCTTTAGGCTTTTCCTTGGGCTTTCTTTGGGCTTTTCTTCCCCTTTCTTTCCACTTTCTTTGGGCTTTCTTTGGGCTTTCTTTCCCATTTCTTTGGGCTTTCTTTCCCCTTTCTTTGGGCTTTCTTCCCCTTTCTTTGGGATTTCTTTCCCCTTTCTTTGGGCTGTCATTCCCCTTTCTTTGGGCTTTCTTTCTCCTTTCTTTGGGCTTTCCTTGGGCTTTCTTTGGCTTTCTTTGGGCTTTCTTTCCCCTTTCTTTCCACTTTCTTTGGGCTTTCTTTGGGCTTTCTTTGGGCTTTCTTTCCCTTCTGTGGGCTTACTTTGGGCTTTCTTTGGGCTTTCTTTCCCCTTTCTTTGGGCTTTCTTTCCCCTTTCTTTGGGCTTTCCTTGGGTTTTCTTTGGCTTTCTTTGGGCTTTCTTTGGGCTTTCTTTCCCCTTTCTTTGGGCTGTCATTCCCCTTTCTTTGGGCTTTCTTTCCCCTTTCTTTGGGCTTTCCTTGAGCTTTCTTTGGCCTTTCTTTGGGCTTTCTTTCCCCTTTCTTTCCACTTTCTTTGGGCTTTCTTTGGGCTTTCTTTGGGCTTTCTTTCCCCTTTCTTTGGGCTTTCCTTGGGCTTTCTTTGGGCTTTCTTTCCCCTTTCTTTCCACTTTCTTTGGGCTTTCTTGGGCTTTCTTTGGGCTTTCTTTGGGCTTTCTTTCCCCTTTCTTTGGGCCTTCTTTCCCCTTTCTTTGGGCTTTCTTTCCCCTTTCTTTGGGTTTTCTTTCCCCTTTCTGTGGGCTTTCTTTCCCCTTTCTTTGGGCTGTCATTCCCCTTTCTTTGGGCTTTCTTTCCCTTTCTTTGGGCTTTCCTTGAGCTTTCTTTGGCCTTTCTTTGGGCTTTCTTTCCCCTTTCTTTCCACTTTCTTTGGGCTTTCTTTGGGCTTTCTTTGGGCCTTTCTTTCCCCTTTCTTTGGGCTTTCTTTCCCCCTTTCTTTGGGCTGTCATTCCCCTTTCTTTGGGCTTTCTTTCCCCTTTCTTTGGGCTTTCTTTCCCTTTTCTTTGGGCTTTCTTTGGGCTTTCTTTGGGATTTTCTCTGGGCTTTCTTTCCCCTTTCTTTGGGCTTTCTTTCCCTTTCTTTGGGCTTTCTTTCCCCTTTCTTGGGCTTTCTTTCCCCTTTCTTTGGGCTTCTTTGAGCTTTCTTTCCCCTTTCTTTGGGCTTTCTTTCCCTTTTCTTTGGCTTTCATTGGGCTGTCTTTCCCTTTTCTTTGGGCTTTCTTTCCCCTTTCTTTGGGCTTTCTTTCCCCTTTCTTTGGGCTTTCTTTCCCCTTTCTTTGGGCTTTCTTTCCCCTTTCTTTGGGCTTTCTTTGGGCTTTCTTTCCCCTTTTCTTTCCCCTTTCTTTGGGCTTTCTCTGGGCTTTCTTTCCCCTTTCTTTGGGCTTTCTTTCCCCTTTCTTTGGGATTTATTTCCCCTTTCTTTGGGCTTTCTTTCCCCTTTCCTTGGGCGTTCTTTCCCCTTTCTTTGGGCTTTCTTTCCCCTTTCTTTGGGGTTTCTTTGGGCTTTCTTTCCCCCTTTCTTTGGGGTTTCTTTGGGCTTTCTTTCCCTTTCTTTGGGCTTTCTTTGGGCTTTCTTTCCCCTTTCTTTTGGCTTTCTTTCCCCTTTCTTTCCCCTTTCCTTGGGCTCTCATTTTTGCTTTCTTTCCCCTTTCTTTGGGCTTCTTTCCCCTTTCTTTCCCCTTTATTTGGGCTTTCTTTGGGCTTTCTTTCCCCTTTCTTTGGGCTTTCTTTCCCCTTTCTGTGAGCTTTCTTTGGATTTCTTTGGGATTTCTTTGGGCTTTCTTTCCCCTTTCTTTGGGCTTTCTTCCCCCTTTCTTTGGGCTTTCCTTGGGCTTTCTTTGTGATTTCTTTGGGCTTTCTTTCCCCTTTCTTTCCGCTTTCTTTGGGCTTTCTTTGGCTTTCTTGGGCTTTCTTTCCCTTTCTTTGGGCTTTCCTTTCCCCTTTTTTTGGGCTTTCTTTCCCCCTTCTTTGGGCTTTCTTTCCCCTTTCTTTGGGCTGTCATTCCCCTTTCTTTGGGCTTTCTTTCCCCCTTTCTTTGGGCTTTCCTTGGGCTTTCTTTGGCTTTCTTTCCCCTTTCTTTCCACTTTCTTTGGGCTTTCTTTGGGCTTTCTTTGGGCTTTCTTTGGGCTTTCTTTGGGCTTTCTTTGGGCTTTCTTTGGCTTTCTTTCCCCTTTCTTTCCCCTTTCTTTGGGCTTTCTTTCCCCCTTTCTTTCCCCTTTCTTTGGGGCTTTCTTTGGGCTTTCCTTGGGCTTTCTTTGGGCTGTCATTCCCCTTTCTTGGGCTTTCTTTCCCCTTTCTTTGGGCTTTCTTTGGGCTTTCTTTGGGCTTTCTTTGGGCTTTATTTGGGCTTTCTTTGGCTTTCTTTGGGCTTTCTTTCCCCTTTCTTTGGGCTTTCTTTCCCCTTTCTTTGGGCTTTCTTTGGCTTTCTTTCCCCTTTCTTTCCACTTTCTTTGGGCTTTCTTTGGGCTTTCTTGGGCTTTCTTTCCCCTTTCTTTGGCTTTCTTTCCCCTTTCTTTGGGCTTTCTTTCCCCTTTCTTTGGGCTTTCTTTCCCCTTTCTTTGGCTGTCATTCCCCTTTCTTTGGGCTTTCTTTCCCCTTTCTTTGGGCTTTGCTTGGGCTTTCTTTGGGCTTTCTTTGGGCTTTCTTTCCCCTTTCTTTGGGCTTTCTTTGGACTTTCTTTGGGCTTTCTTTGGGCTTTCTTTCCCCTTTCTTTCCCCTTTCTTTGGGCTTTCTCTTTCCCCTTTCTTTCCCCTTTCTTTGGGCTTTCTTTGGGCTTTCTTTGGGCTTTCTTTCCCCTTTCTTTGGCTTTCTTTCCCCTTCTGTGAGCTTTCTTTGGGCTTTCTTTGGATTTCTTTGGGCTTTCTTTCCCCTTTCTTTGGGCTCTCTTTCCCCTTTCTTTGGGCTTTCCTTGGGCTTTCTTTGGGCTTTGTTTTGGCTTTTTTCCCCTTTCTTTCCACTTTCTTTGGGCTTTCTTTGGGCTTTCTTGGGCTTTCTTTCCCCTTTCTTTGGGCTTTCTTTCCCCTTTCTTTGGGCTTTCTTTCCCCTTATTTTGGGCTTTCTTTCCCCTTTCTTTGGGCTGTCATTCCAACTTCTTTGGGCTTTCTTTCCCCCTTCTTTGGGCTTTCCTTGGGCTTTCTTTGGGCTTTCTTTGGCTTTCTTTCCCTTTTCTTTCCACTTTCTTTGGCTTTCTTTGGGCTTTCTTTCCCCTTTCTTTCCCCTTTCTTTGGGCTTTCTTTCCCCTTTCTTTCCCAATTCTTTGGGCTTTCTTTGGGCTTTCTTTCCCCTTTCTTTGGGCTGTCATTCCCCTTTCTTGCGCTTTCTTTCCCCTTTCTTTGGGCTTTCTTTCCCTTTTCTTTGGGCTTTCTTTGGGCTTTCTTTGGCCTTTCTTTGGCTTTCTCTGGCTTTCTTTCCCCTTTCTTTGGGCTTTCTTTCCCCTTTCTTTGGGCTGTCATTCCCCTTTCTTTGGGCTTTCTTTCCCCTTTCTTTGGGCTTTCTTTGAGCTTTCTTTCCCCTTTCTTTGGCTTTCTTTCCCCTTTCTTTGGGCTTTCTTTGGCTGTCTTTCCCCTTTCTTTGGGCTTTCTTTCCCCTTTCTTTGGGCTTTCTTTCCCCTTTCTGTGGGCTTTCTTTGCGCTTTCTTTCCCCTTTCTTTGGGCTTTCTTTGGGCTTTCTTTCCCCTTTCTTTCCCCTTTCTTTGGGCTTTCTTTGGGCTTCTCTTCCCCCTTTCTTGGGCTTTCTTTCCCCTTTCTTTGGGCTTTCTTTCCCCCTTTCTTTGGGCTTTCTTTCCCCTTTCTTTGGGCTTTCTTTCCCCTTTCTTTGGGGTTTCTTTCCACATTCTTTGGGGTTTCTTTGGGCTTTCTTGCCCCTTTCTTTGGGCTTTCCTTGGGCTTTCTTTGGGCTTTCTTTCCCCTTTCTTTGGGCTTTCTTCCCCTTTCTTTGGCTTTCTTTCCCCTTTCTTTGGGCTTTCTTTCCACTTTCTTTGTGCTCTTCTTTCCCCTTTCTTTCCCCTTTCTTTGGGCTTTCTTTGGGCTTTCTTTCCCCTTTCTTTGGGCTTTCTTTGGGCTTCCATTCCACTTTCTTTGGGCTTTCTTTCCCCTTTCTTTCCCCTTTCTTTGGGCTTTCTTTGGGCTTTCTTTGGGCTTTCTTTGGACTTTCTTTGGGCTTTCTTTGGGCTTTCTTTGCCCTTTCTTTGGGATTTCTTTCCCCTTTCTGTGGGCTTTCTTTGGACTTTCTTTGGGCTTTCTTTGGGCTTTCTTTCCCATTTCTTTGGGGTTTCTTTCCCCTTTATTTTGGCTTTCTTTCCCCTTTCTTTGGGCTTTCTTTCTCCTTTCTTTGGGCTTTCTTTCCCCTTTCTTTGGGCTTTCTTTCCCATTCTTTGGGCTGTCATTCCCCTTTCTTTGGGCTTTCTTTCCCCTTTCTTTGGGCTTTCCTTGGGCTTTCTTTGGGCTTTCTTTCCCCTTTCTTTCCACTTTCTTTGGGCTTTCTTTGGGCTTTCTTTCCCATTTCTTTGGGCTTTCTTTCCCCTTTCTTTGGGCTTTCTTTCCCCTTTCTTTGGGCTTTCTTTCCCCTTTCTTTGGGCTGTCATTCCCCTTTCTTTGGGCTTTCTTTCTCCTTTCTTTGGGCTTTCCTTGGGCTTTCTTTGGGCTTTCTTTGGGCTTTCTTTCCCCTTTCTTTCCACTTTCTTTGGGCTTTCTTTGGGCTTTCTTTGGGCTTTCTTTCCCCTTCTGTGGGCTTACTTTGGGCTTTCTTTGGGCTTTCTTTCCCCTTTCTTTGGGCTTTCTTTCCCCTTTCTTTGGGCTTTCCTTGGGTTTTCTTTGGGCTTTCTTTGGGCTTTCTTTGGGCTTTCTTTCCCCTTTCTTTGGGCTGTCATTCCCCTTTCTTTGGGCTTTCTTTCCCCTTTCTTTGGGCTTTCCTTGAGCTTTCTTTGGCCTTTCTTTGGGCTTTCTTTCCCCTTTCTTTCCACTTTCTTTGGGCTTTCTTTGGGCTTTCTTTGGGCTTTCTTTCCCCTTTCTTTGGGCTTTCCTTGGGCTTTCTTTGGGCTTTCTTTCCCCTTTCTTTCCACTTTCTTTGGGCTTTCTTTGGGCTTTCTTTGGGCTTTCTTTGGGCTTTCTTTCCCCTTTCTTTGGGCCTTCTTTCCCCTTTCTTTGGGCTTTCTTTCCCCTTTCTTTGGGTTTTCTTTCCCCTTTCTGTGGGCTTTCTTTCCCCTTTCTTTGGGCTGTCATTCCCCTTTCTTTGGGCTTTCTTTCCCCTTTCTTTGGGCTTTCCTTGAGCTTTCTTTGGCCTTTCTTTGGGCTTTCTTTCCCCTTTCTTTCCACTTTCTTTGGGCTTTCTTTGGGCTTTCTTTGGGCTTTCTTTCCCCTTTCTTTGGGCTTTCTTTCCCCTTTCTTTGGGCTGTCATTCCCCTTTCTTTGGGCTTTCTTTCTACTTTCTTTGGGCTTTCTTTCCCTTTTCTTTGGGCTTTCTTTGGGCTTTCTTTGGGATTTCTCTGGGCTTTCTTTCCCCTTTCTTTGGGCTTTCTTTCCCCTTTCTTTGGGCTTTCTTTCCCCTTTCTTTGGGCTTTCTTTCCCCTTTCTTTGGGCTTTCTTTGAGCTTTCTTTCCCCTTTCTTTGGGCTTTCTTTCCCTTTTCTTTGGGCTTTCATTGGGCTGTCTTTCCCTTTTCTTTGGGCTTTCTTTCCCCTTTCTTTGGGCTTTCTTTCCCCTTTCTTTGGGCTTTCTTTCCCCTTTCTTTGGGCTTTCTTTCCCCTTTCTTTGGGCTTTCTTTGGGCTTTCTTTCCCCTTTCTTTCCCCTTTCTTTGGGCTTTCTCTGGGCTTTCTTTCCCCTTTCTTTGGGCTTTCTTTCCCCTTTCTTTGGGATTTATTTCCCCTTTCTTTGGGCTTTCTTTCCCCTTTCCTTGGGCGTTCTTTCCCCTTTCTTTGGGCTTTCTTTCCCCTTTCTTTGGGGTTTCTTTGGGCTTTCTTTCCCCTTTCTTTGGGGTTTCTTTGGGCTTTCTTTCCCCTTTCTTTGGGCTTTCTTTGGGCTTTCTTTCCCCTTTCTTTTGGCTTTCTTTCCCCTTTCTTTCCCCTTTCCTTGGGCTCTCATTTTTGCTTTCTTTCCCCTTTCTTTGGGCTTTCTTTCCCCTTTCTTTCCCCTTTATTTGGGCTTTCTTTGGGCTTTCTTTCCCCTTTCTTTGGGCTTTCTTTCCCCTTTCTGTGAGCTTTCTTTGGGATTTCTTTGGGATTTCTTTGGGCTTTCTTTCCCCTTTCTTTGGGCTTTCTTTCCCCTTTCTTTGGGCTTTCCTTGGGCTTTCTTTGTGATTTCTTTGGGCTTTCTTTCCCCTTTCTTTCCGCTTTCTTTGGGCTTTCTTTGGGCTTTCTTGGGCTTTCTTTCCCTTTCTTTGGGCTTTCTTTCCCCTTTTTTTTGGGCTTTCTTTCCCCTTTCTTTGGGCTTTCTTTCCCCTTTCTTTGGGCTGTCATTCCCCTTTCTTTGGGCTTTCTTTCCCCTTTCTTTGGGCTTTCCTTGGGCTTTCTTTGGGCTTTCTTTCCCCTTTCTTTCCACTTTCTTTGGGCTTTCTTTGGGCTTTCTTTGGGCTTTCTTTGGGCTTTCTTTGGGCTTTCTTTGGGCTTTCTTTGGGCTTTCTTTCCCCTTTCTTTCCCCTTTCTTTGGGCTTTCTTTCCCCTTTCTTTCCCCTTTCTTTGGGCTTTCTTTGGGCTTTCCTTGGGCTTTCTTTGGGCTGTCATTCCCCTTTCTTTGGGCTTTCTTTCCCCTTTCTTTGGGCTTTCTTTGGGCTTTCTTTGGGCTTTCTTTGGGCTTTATTTGGGCTTTCTTTGGGCTTTCTTTGGGCTTTCTTTCCCCTTTCTTTGGGCTTTCTTTCCCCTTTCTTTGGGCTTTCTTTGGGCTTTCTTTCCCCTTTCTTTCCACTTTCTTTGGGCTTTCTTTGGGCTTTCTTGGGCTTTCTTTCCCCTTTCTTTGGGCTTTCTTTCCCCTTTCTTTGGGCTTTCTTTCCCCTTTCTTTGGGCTTTCTTTCCCCTTTCTTTGGGCTGTCATTCCCCTTTCTTTGGGCTTTCTTTCCCCTTTCTTTGGGCTTTGCTTGGGCTTTCTTTGGGCTTTCTTTGGGCTTTCTTTCCCCTTTCTTTGGGCTTTCTTTGGACTTTCTTTGGGCTTTCTTTGGGCTTTCTTTCCCCTTTCTTTCCCCTTTCTTTGGGCTTTCTTTCCCCTTTCTTTCCCCTTTCTTTGGGCTTTCTTTGGGCTTTCTTTGGGCTTTCTTTCCCCTTTCTTTGGGCTTTCTTTCCCCTTTCTGTGAGCTTTCTTTGGGCTTTCTTTGGGATTTCTTTGGGCTTTCTTTCCCCTTTCTTTGGGCTCTCTTTCCCCTTTCTTTGGGCTTTCCTTGGGCTTTCTTTGGGCTTTGTTTTGGCTTTTTTCCCCTTTCTTTCCACTTTCTTTGGGCTTTCTTTGGGCTTTCTTGGGCTTTCTTTCCCCTTTCTTTGGGCTTTCTTTCCCCTTTCTTTGGGCTTTCTTTCCCCTTTCTTTGGGCTTTCTTTCCCCTTTCTTTGGGCTGTCATTCCAACTTCTTTGGGCTTTCTTTCCCCCTTCTTTGGGCTTTCCTTGGGCTTTCTTTGGGCTTTCTTTGGGCTTTCTTTCCCTTTTCTTTCCACTTTCTTTGGGCTTTCTTTGGGCTTTCTTTCCCCTTTCTTTCCCCTTTCTTTGGGCTTTCTTTCCCCTTTCTTTCCCAATTCTTTGGGCTTTCTTTGGGCTTTCTTTCCCCTTTCTTTGGGCTGTCATTCCCCTTTCTTTGCGCTTTCTTTCCCCTTTCTTTGGGCTTTCTTTCCCTTTTCTTTGGGCTTTCTTTGGGCTTTCTTTGGCCTTTCTTTGGCCTTTCTCTGGGCTTTCTTTCCCCTTTCTTTGGGCTTTCTTTCCCCTTTCTTTGGGCTGTCATTCCCCTTTCTTTGGGCTTTCTTTCCCCTTTCTTTGGGCTTTCTTTGAGCTTTCTTTCCCCTTTCTTTGGGCTTTCTTTCCCCTTTCTTTGGGCTTTCTTTGGGCTGTCTTTCCCCTTTCTTTGGGCTTTCTTTCCCCCTTTCTTTGGGCTTTCTTTCCCCCTTTCTGTGGGCTTTCTTTGCGCTTTCTTTCCCCTTTCTTTGGGCTTTCTTTGGGCTTTCTTTCCCCTTTCTTTCCCCTTTCTTTGGGCTTTCTTTGGGCTTTCTTCCCCCTTTCTTTGGGCTTTCTTTCCCCTTTCTTTGGGCTTTCTTTCCCCTTTCTTTGGGCTTTCTTTCCCCTTTCTTTGGGCTTTCTTTCCCCTTTCTTTGGGGTTTCTTTCCACATTCTTTGGGGTTTCTTTGGGCTTTCTTGCCCCTTTCTTTGGGCTTTCCTTGGGCTTTCTTTGGGCTTTCTTTCCCCTTTCTTTGGGCTTTCTTTCCCCTTTCTTTGGGCTTTCTTTCCCCTTTCTTTGGGCTTTCTTTCCACTTTCTTTGTGCTTTCTTTCCCCTTTCTTTCCCCTTTCTTTGGGCTTTCTTTGGGCTTTCTTTCCCCTTTCTTTGGGCTTTCTTTGGGCTTCCATTCCACTTTCTTTGGGCTTTCTTTCCCCTTTCTTTCCCCTTTCTTTGGGCTTTCTTTGGGCTTTCTTTGGGCTTTCTTTGGACTTTCTTTGGGCTTTCTTTGGGCTTTCTTTGCCCTTTCTTTGGGATTTCTTTCCCCTTTCTGTGGGCTTTCTTTGGACTTTCTTTGGGCTTTCTTTGGGCTTTCTTTCCCATTTCTTTGGGGTTTCTTTCCCCTTTATTTTGGCTTTCTTTCCCCTTTCTTTGGGCTTTCTTTCTCCTTTCTTTGGGCTTTCTTTCCCCTTTCTTTGGGCTTTCTTTCCCCATTCTTTGGGCTGTCATTCCCCTTTCTTTGGGCTTTCTTTCCCCTTTCTTTGGGCTTTCCTTGGGCTTTCTTTGGGCTTTCTTTTCCCTTTCTTTCCACTTTCTTTGGGCTTTCTTTGGGCTTTCTTTCCCATTTCTTTGGGCTTTCTTTCCCCTTTCTTTGGGCTTTCTTTCCCCTTTCTTTGGGCTTTCTTTCCCCTTTCTTTGGGCTGTCATTCCCCTTTCTTTGGGCTTTCTTTCTCCTTTCTTTGGGCTTTCCTTGGGCTTTCTTTGGGCTTTCTTTGGGCTTTCTTTCCCCTTTCTTTCCACTTTCTTTGGGCTTTCTTTGGGCTTTCTTTGGGCTTTCTTTCCCCTTTCTGTGGGCTTACTTCGGGCTTTCTTTGGGCTTTCTTTCCCCTTTCTTTGGGCTTTCCTTGGGTTTTCTTTGGGCTTTCTTAGGGCTTTCTTTCCCCTTTCTTTCCCCTTTCTTTGGGCTTTCTTTGGGCTTTCTTTGGGCTTTCTTTCCCCTTTCTTTGGGCTGTCATTCCCCTTTCTTTGGGCTTTCTTTCCCCTTTCTTTGGCCTTTCTTTGGGCTTTCTTTCCCCTTTCTTTGGCCTTTCTTTGGGCTTTCTTTGGGCTTTCTTTGGGCTTTCTTTGGTCTTTCTGTGGGCTTTCTTTGGGCTTTCTCTGGGATTTCTTTGGGCTTTCTTTCCCCTTTCTTTCCACTTTCTTTGGGCTTTCTTTGGGCTTTCTTTGGGCTTTCTCTGGGCATTCTTTCCTCTTTCTTTGGGCTTTCTTTCCCCTTTCTTTGGGCTTTCTTTACACTTTCTTTGGGCTTTCTTTGGGATTTCTTTCCCCTTTCTTTGGGCTGTCATTCCCCTTTATTTGGGCTTTCTTTCCGATTTCTTTGGGGTTTCTTTCCCCTTTCCTTGGGCTTTCCTTCCCCTTTCTTTGGGCTTTCTTTCCCCTTTCTTTGAGCTTTCTTTCCCCTTTCTTTGGGCTGTCATTCCCCTTTCTTTGGGCTTTCTTTCCCCTTTCTTGGGATTTCTTTCCCCTTTCTTTGGGCTTTCTTTGGGCTTTCTTTGGTCTTTCTTTGGGCTTTCTTTGGGCTTTCTTTGGGCTTTCTTTGGGCTTTCTTTCCCCTTTCTTTGGGCTTTCTTTCCCCTTTCTTCGGACTTTCTTTGGGCTTTCTTTGGGCTTTCTTTGGGCTTTCTTTCCCATTTCTTTGGGTTTTTTTTCCCCTTTCTTTGGGCTGTCATTCCCCTTTCTTTGGGCTTTCTTTCCCCTTTCTTTTGGCTTTCTTTCCCTTTTCTTTGGGCTTTCTTTGGGCTTTCTTTGGGCTTTCTTTGGGCTTTCTCTGGTCTTTCTTTCCCCTTTCTTTGGGCTTTCTTTCCCCTTTCCTTGGGCGTTCTTTCCCCTTTCTTTGGGCTTTCTTTCCCCTTTCTTTGGGGTTTCTTTGGGCTTTCTTTCCCCTTTCTTTGGGGTTTCTTTGGGCTTTCTTTCCCCTTTCTTTGGGCTTTCTTTGGGCTTTCTTTCCCCTTTCTTTCCCCTTTCTTTTGGCTTTCTTTCCCCTTTCTTTCCCCTTTCTTTGGGCTTTCTTTCCCCTTTCTTTGGGATTTCTTTCCCCTTTCTTTGGGCTTTCTTTCCCCTTTCTTTCCCCTTTCCTTGGGCTCTCTTTTTTGCTTTCTTTCCCCTTTCTTTGGGCTTTCTTTCCCCTTTCTTTCCCCTTTATTTGGGCTTTCTTTGGGCTTTCTTTCCCCTTTCTTTGGGCTTTCTTTCCCCTTTCTGTGAGCTTTCTTTGGGCTTTCTTTGGGATTTCTTTGGGCTTTCTTTCCCCTTTCTTTGGGCTTTCTTTCCCCGTTCTTTGGGCTGTCCTTGGGCATTCTTTGTGCTTTCTTTGGGCTTTCTTTCCCCTTTCTTTCCGCTTTCTTTGGGCTTTCTTTGGGCTTTCTTGGGCTTTCTTTCCCCTTTCTTTGGGCTTTCTTTCCCCTATTTTTTGGGCTTTCTTTCCCCTTTCTTTGGGCTTTCTTTCCCCTTTCTTTGGGCTGTCATTCCCCTTTCTTTGGGCTTTCTTTCCCCTTTCTTTGGGCTTTCCTTGGGCTTTCCTTGGGCTTTCTTTGGGCTTTCTTTCCCCTTTCTTTCCACTTTCTTTGGGCTTTCTTTGGGCTTTCTTTGGGCTTTCTTTCCCCTTTCTTTCCCCTTTCTTTGGGCTTTCTTTCCCCTTTCTTTCCCCTTTCTTTGGGCTTTCTTTGGGCTTTCTTTGGGCTTTCTTTGGGCTTTCTTTGGGCTGTCATTCCCCTTTCTTTGGGCTTTCTTTCCCCTTTCTTTGGGCTTTCTTTGGGCTTTATTTGGGCTTTCTTTGGGCTTTCTTTGGGCTTTCTTTCCCCTTTCTTTGGGCTTTCTTTCCCCTTTCTTTGGGCTTTCTTTGGGATTTCTTTGGGCTTTCTTTCCCCTTTCTTTGGGCTGTCATTCCCCTTTCTTTGGGATTTCTTTCCCCTTTCTTTGGGCTTTCTTTCCCCTTTCTTTGACATTTCTTTGGGCTTTCTTTGGGCTTTCTTTGGGATTTCTTTGGGCTTTCTGTGGGCTTTCTTTGGGCTTTCTTTGGGCTTTCTTTGGGCTTTCTTTCCCCTTTCTTTCCACTTTCTTTGGGCTTTCTTTGGGCTTTCTTTGGGCTTTCTTTGGGCTTTCTTTCCCCTTTCTTTGCGCTTTCTTTCCCCTTTCTTTGGGCTTTCTTTCCCCTTTCTTTGGGCTGTCATTCCCCTTTCTTTGGGCTTTCTTTCCCCTTCCTTTGGGCTTTCCTTGGGCTTTCTTTGGGCTTTCTTTTCCCTTTCTTTCCACTTTCTTTGGGCTTTCTTTGGGCTTTCTTTCCCATTTCTTTGGGCTTTCTTTCCCCTTTCTTTGGGCTTTCTTTCCCCTTTCTTTGGGCTTTCTTTCCCCTTTCTTTGGGCTGTCATTCCCCTTTCTTTGGGCTTTCTTTCTCCTTTCTTTGGGCTTTCCTTGGGCTTTCTTTGGGCTTTCTTTGGGCTTTCTTTCCCCTTTCTTTCCACTTTCTTTGGGCTTTCTTTGGGCTTTCTTTGGGCTTTCTTTCCCCTTTCTGTGGGCTTACTTCGGGCTTTCTTTGGGCTTTCTTTCCCCTTTCTTTGGGCTTTCCTTGGGTTTTCTTTGGGCTTTCTTAGGGCTTTCTTTCCCCTTTCTTTCCCCTTTCTTTGGGCTTTCTTTGGGCTTTCTTTGGGCTTTCTTTCCCCTTTCTTTGGGCTGTCATTCCCCTTTCTTTGGGCTTTCTTTCCCCTTTCTTTGGCCTTTCTTTGGGCTTTCTTTCACCTTTCTTTGGCCTTTCTTTGGGCTTTCTTTGGGCTTTCTTTGGGCTTTCTTTGGTCTTTCTGTGGGCTTTCTTTGGGCTTTCTCTGGGATTTCTTTGGGCTTTCTTTCCCCTTTCTTTCCACTTTCTTTGGGCTTTCTTTGGGCTTTCTTTGGGCTTTCTCTGGGCATTCTTTCCTCTTTCTTTGGGCTTTCTTTCCCCTTTCTTTGGGCTTTCTTTACACTTTCTTTGGGCTTTCTTTGGGATTTCTTTCCCCTTTCTTTGGGCTGTCATTCCCCTTTATTTGGGCTTTCTTTCCGATTTCTTTGGGGTTTCTTTCCCCTTTCCTTGGGCTTTCCTTCCCCTTTCTTTGGGCTTTCTTTCCCCTTTCTTTGAGCTTTCTTTCCCCTTTCTTTGGGCTGTCATTCCCCTTTCTTTGGGCTTTCTTTCCCCTTTCTTGGGATTTCTTTCCCCTTTCTTTGGGCTTTCTTTGGGCTTTCTTTGGTCTTTCTTTGGGCTTTCTTTGGGCTTTCTTTGGGCTTTCTTTGGGCTTTCTTTCCCCTTTCTTTGGGCTTTCTTTCCCCTTTCTTCGGACTTTCTTTGGGCTTTCTTTGGGCTTTCTTTGGGCTTTCTTTCCCATTTCTTTGGGTTTTCTTTCCCCTTTCTTTGGGCTGTCATTCCCCTTTCTTTGGGCTTTCTTTCCCCTTTCTTTTGGCTTTCTTTCCCTTTTCTTTGGGCTTTCTTTGGGCTTTCTTTGGGCTTTCTTCGGGCTTTCTCTGGTCTTTCTTTCCCCTTTCTTTGGGCTTTCTTTCCCCTTTCCTTGGGCGTTCTTTCCCCTTTCTTTGGGCTTTCTTTCCCCTTTCTTTGGGGTTTCTTTGGGCTTTCTTTCCCCTTTCTTTGGGGTTTCTTTGGGCTTTCTTTCCCCTTTCTTTGGGCTTTCTTTGGGCTTTCTTTCCCCTTTCTTTCCCCTTTCTTTTGGCTTTCTTTCCCCTTTCTTTCCCCTTTCTTTGGGCTTTCTTTCCCCTTTCTTTGGGATTTCTTTCCCCTTTCTTTGGGCTTTCTTTCCCCTTTCTTTCCCCTTTCCTTGGGCTCTCTTTTTTGCTTTCTTTCCCCTTTCTTTGGGCTTTCTTTCCCCTTTCTTTCCCCTTTATTTGGGCTTTCTTTGGGCTTTCTTTCCCCTTTCTTTGGGCTTTCTTTCCCCTTTCTGTGAGCTTTCTTTAGGCTTTCTTTGGGATTTCTTTGGGCTTTCTTTCCCCTTTCTTTGGGCTTTCTTTCCCCGTTCCTTGGGCTTTCCTTGGGCATTCTTTGTGCTTTCTTTGGGCTTTCTTTCCCCTTTCTTTCCGCTTTCTTTGGGCTTTCTTTGGGCTTTCTTGGGCTTTCTTTCCCCTTTCTTTGGGCTGTCATTCCCCTTTCTTTGGGCTTTCTTTCCCCTTTCTTTGGGCTTTCCTTGGGCTTTCCTTGGGCTTTCTTTGGGCTTTCTTTCCCCTTTCTTTCCACTTTCTTTGGGCTTTCTTTGGGCTTTCTTTGGGCTTTCTTTCCCCTTTCTTTCCCCTTTCTTTGGGCTTTCTTTCCCCTTTCTTTCCCCTTTCTTTGGGCTTTCTTTGGGCTTTCTTTGGGCTTTCTTTGGGCTGTCATTCCCCTTTCTTTGGGCTTTCTTTCCCCTTTCTTTGGGCTTTCTTTGGGCTTTATTTGGGCTTTCTTTGGGCTTTCTTTGGGCTTTCTTTCCCCTTTCTTTGGGCTTTCTTTCCCCTTTCTTTGGGCTTTCTTTGGGATTTCTTTGGGCTTTCTTTCCCCTTTCTTTGGGCTGTCATTCCCCTTTCTTTGGGATTTCTTTCCCCTTTCTTTGGGCTTTCTTTCCCCTTTCTTTGACATTTCTTTGGGCTTTCTTTGGGCTTTCTTTGGGATTTCTTTGGGCTTTCTGTGGGCTTTCTTTGGGCTTTCTTTGGGCTTTCTTTGGGCTTTCTTTCCCCTTTCTTTCCACTTTCTTTGGGCTTTCTTCTTTGGGCTTTCTTTGGGCTTTCTTTGGGCTTTCTTTCCCCTTTCTTTGCGCTTTCTTTCCCCTTTCTTTGGGCTTTCTTTCCCCTTTCTGTGAGCTTTCTTTGGGCTTTCTTTGGGATTTCTTTGGGCTTTCTTTCCCCTTTCTTTGGGCTTTCTTTCCCCTTTCTTTGGGCTTTCCTTGGGCTTTCTTTGGGCTTTGTTTTGGCTTTTTTCCCCTTTCTTTCCACTTTCTTTGGGCTTTCTTTGGGCTTTCTTGGGCTTTCTTTCCCCTTTCTTTGGGCTTTCTTTCCCCTTTCTGTGAGCTTTCTTTGGGCTTTCTTTGGGATTTCTTTGGGCTTTCTTTCCCCTTTCTTTGGGCTCTCTTTCCCCTTTCTTTGGGCTTTCCTTGGGCTTTCTTTGGGCTTTGTTTTGGCTTTTTTCCCCTTTCTTTCCACTTTCTTTGGGCTTTCTTTGGGCTTTCTTGGGCTTTCTTTCCCCTTTCTTTGGGCTTTCTTTCCCCTTTCTTTGAGCTTTCTTTCCCCTTTCTTTGGGCTGTCATTCCAACTTCTTTGGGCTTTCTTTCCCCCTTCTTTGGGCTTTCCTTGGGCTTTCTTTGGGCTTTCTTTGGGCTTTCTTTCCCTTTTCTTTCCACTTTCTTTGGGCTTTCTTTGGGCTTTCTTTCCCCTTTCTTTCCCCTTTCTTTGGGCTTTCTTTCCCCTTTCTTTCCCAATTCTTTGGGCTTTCTTTGGGCTTTCTTTCCCCTTTCTTTGGGCTGTCATTCCCCTTTCTTTGCGCTTTCTTTCCCCTTTCTTTGGGCTTTCTTTCCCTTTTCTTTGGGCTTTCTTTGGGCTTTCTTTGGCCTTTCTTTGGCCTTTCTCTGGGCTTTCTTTCCCCTTTCTTTGGGCTTTCTTTCCCCTTTCTTTGGGCTGTCATTCCCCTTTCTTTGGGCTTTCTTTCCCCTTTCTTTGGGCTTTCTTTGAGCTTTCTTTCCCCTTTCTTTGGGCTTTCTTTCCCCTTTCTTTGGGCTTTCTTTGGGCTGTCTTTCCCCTTTCTTTGGGCTTTCTTTCCCCTTTCTTTGGGCTTTCTTTCCCCTTTCTGTGGGCTTTCTTTGCGCTTTCTTTCCCCTTTCTTTGGGCTTTCTTTGGGCTTTCTTTCCCCTTTCTTTCCCCTTTCTTTGGGCTTTCTTTGGGCTTTCTTCCCCCTTTCTTTGGGCTTTCTTTCCCCTTTCTTTGGGCTTTCTTTCCCCTTTCTTTGGGCTTTCTTTCCCCTTTCTTTGGGCTTTCTTTCCCCTTTCTTTGGGGTTTCTTTCCACATTCTTTGGGGTTTCTTTGGGCTTTCTTGCCCCTTTCTTTGGGCTTTCTTTCCCCTTTCTTTGGGCTTTCTTTCCCCTTTCTTTGGGCTTTCTTTCCACTTTCTTTGTGCTTTCTTTCCCCTTTCTTTCCCCTTTCTTTGGGCTTTCTTTGGGCTTTCTTTCCCCTTTCTTTGGGCTTTCTTTGGGCTTCCATTCCACTTTCTTTGGGCTTTCTTTCCCCTTTCTTTCCCCTTTCTTTGGGCTTTCTTTGGGCTTTCTTTGGGCTTTCTTTGGACTTTCTTTGGGCTTTCTTTGGGCTTTCTTTGCCCTTTCTTTGGGATTTCTTTCCCCTTTCTGTGGGCTTTCTTTGGACTTTCTTTGGGCTTTCTTTGGGCTTTCTTTCCCATTTCTTTGGGGTTTCTTTCCCCTTTATTTTGGCTTTCTTTCCCCTTTCTTTGGGCTTTCTTTCTCCTTTCTTTGGGCTTTCTTTCCCCTTTCTTTGGGCTTTCTTTCCCCTTTCTTTGGGCTGTCATTCCCCTTTCTTTGGGCTTTCTTTCCCCTTTCTTTGGGCTTTCCTTGGGCTTTCTTTGGGCTTTCTTTTCCCTTTCTTTCCACTTTCTTTGGGCTTTCTTTGGGCTTTCTTTCCCATTTCTTTGGGCTTTCTTTCCCCTTTCTTTGGGCTTTCTTTCCCCTTTCTTTGGGCTTTCTTTCCCCTTTCTTTGGGCTGTCATTCCCCTTTCTTTGGGCTTTCTTTCTCCTTTCTTTGGGCTTTCCTTGGGCTTTCTTTGGGCTTTCTTTGGGCTTTCTTTCCCCTTTCTTTCCACTTTCTTTGGGCTTTCTTTGGGCTTTCTTTGGGCTTTCTTTCCCCTTTCTGTGGGCTTACTTCGGGCTTTCTTTGGGCTTTCTTTCCCCTTTCTTTGGGCTTTCCTTGGGTTTTCTTTGGGCTTTCTTAGGGCTTTCTTTCCCCTTTCTTTCCCCTTTCTTTGGGCTTTCTTTGGGCTTTCTTTGGGCTTTCTTTCCCCTTTCTTTGGGCTGTCATTCCCCTTTCTTTGGGCTTTCTTTCCCCTTTCTTTGGCCTTTCTTTGGGCTTTCTTTCCCCTTTCTTTGGCCTTTCTTTGGGCTTTCTTTGGGCTTTCTTTGGGCTTTCTTTGGTCTTTCTGTGGGCTTTCTTTGGGCTTTCTCTGGGATTTCTTTGGGCTTTCTTTCCCCTTTCTTTCCACTTTCTTTGGGCTTTCTTTGGGCTTTCTTTGGGCTTTCTCTGGGCATTCTTTCCTCTTTCTTTGGGCTTTCTTTCCCCTTTCTTTGGGCTTTCTTTACACTTTCTTTGGGCTTTCTTTGGGATTTCTTTCCCCTTTCTTTGGGCTGTCATTCCCCTTTATTTGGGCTTTCTTTCCGATTTCTTTGGGGTTTCTTTCCCATTTCCTTGGGCTTTCCTTCCCCTTTCTTTGGGCTTTCTTTCCCCTTTCTTTGAGCTTTCTTTCCCCTTTCTTTGGGCTGTCATTCCCCTTTCTTTGGGCTTTCTTTCCCCTTTCTTGGGATTTCTTTCCCCTTTCTTTGGGCTTTCTTTGGGCTTTCTTTGGTCTTTCTTTGGGCTTTCTTTGGGCTTTCTTTGGGCTTTCTTTGGGCTTTCTTTCCCCTTTCTTTGGGCTTTCTTTCCCCTTTCTTCGGACTTTCTTTGGGCTTTCTTTGGGCTTTCTTTGGGCTTTCTTTCCCATTTCTTTGGGTTTTCTTTCCCCTTTCTTTGGGCTGTCATTCCCCTTTCTTTGGGCTTTCTTTCCCCTTTCTTTTGGCTTTCTTTCCCTTTTCTTTGGGCTTTCTTTGGGCTTTCTTTGGGCTTTCTTTGGGCTTTCTCTGGTCTTTCTTTCCCCTTTCTTTGGGCTTTCTTTCCCCTTTCCTTGGGCGTTCTTTCCCCTTTCTTTGGGCTTTCTTTCCCCTTTCTTTGGGGTTTCTTTGGGCTTTCTTTCCCCTTTCTTTGGGGTTTCTTTGGGCTTTCTTTCCCCTTTCTTTGGGCTTTCTTTGGGCTTTCTTTCCCCTTTCTTTCCCCTTTCTTTTGGCTTTCTTTCCCCTTTCTTTCCCCTTTCTTTGGGCTTTCTTTCCCCTTTCTTTGGGATTTCTTTCCCCTTTCTTTGGGCTTTCTTTCCCCTTTCTTTCCCCTTTCCTTGGGCTCTCTTTTTTGCTTTCTTTCCCCTTTCTTTGGGCTTTCTTTCCCCTTTCTTTCCCCTTTATTTGGGCTTTCTTTGGGCTTTCTTTCCCCTTTCTTTGGGCTTTCTTTCCCCTTTCTGTGAGCTTTCTTTGGGCTTTCTTTGGGATTTCTTTGGGCTTTCTTTCCCCTTTCTTTGGGCTTTCTTTCCCCGTTCTTTGGGCTTTCCTTGGGCATTCTTTGTGCTTTCTTTGGGCTTTCTTTCCCCTTTCTTTCCGCTTTCTTTGGGCTTTCTTTGGGCTTTCTTGGGCTTTCTTTCCCCTTTCTTTGGGCTTTCTTTCCCCTTTTTTTTGAGCTTTCTTTCCCCTTTCTTTGGGCTTTCTTTCCCCTTTCTTTGGGCTGTCATTCCCCTTTCTTTGGGCTTTCTTTCCCCTTTCTTTGGGCTTTCCTTGGGCTTTCCTTGGGCTTTCTTTGGGCTTTCTTTCCCCTTTCTTTCCACTTTCTTTGGGCTTTCTTTGGGCTTTCTTTGGGCTTTCTTTCCCCTTTCTTTCCCCTTTCTTTGGGCTTTCTTTCCCCTTTCTTTCCCCTTTCTTTGGGCTTTCTTTGGGCTTTCTTTGGGCTTTCTTTGGGCTTTCTTTGGGCTGTCATTCCCCTTTCTTTGGGCTTTCTTTCCCCTTTCTTTGGGCTTTCTTTGGGCTTTATTTGGGCTTTCTTTGGGCTTTCTTTGGGCTTTCTTTCCCCTTTCTTTGGGCTTTCTTTCCCCTTTCTTTGGGCTTTCTTTGGGATTTCTTTGGGCTTTCTTTCCCCTTTCTTTGGGCTGTCATTCCCCTTTCTTTGGGATTTCTTTCCCCTTTCTTTGGGCTTTCTTTCCCCTTTCTTTGACATTTCTTTGGGCTTTCTTTGGGCTTTCTTTGGGATTTCTTTGGGCTTTCTGTGGGCTTTCTTTGGGCTTTCTTTGGGCTTTCTTTGGGCTTTCTTTCCCCTTTCTTTCCACTTTCTTTGGGCTTTCTTTGGGCTTTCTTTGGGCTTTCTTTGGGCTTTCTTTGGGCTTTCTTTCCCCTTTCTTTGCGCTTTCTTTCCCCTTTCTTTGGGCTTTCTTTCCCCTTTCTGTGAGCTTTCTTTGGGCTTTCTTTGGGATTTCTTTGGGCTTTCTTTCCCCTTTCTTTGGGCTTTCTTTCCCCTTTCTTTGGGCTTTCCTTGGGCTTTCTTTGGGCTTTGTTTTGGCTTTTTTCCCCTTTCTTTCCACTTTCTTTGGGCTTTCTTTGGGCTTTCTTGGGCTTTCTTTCCCCTTTCTTTGGGCTTTCTTTCCCCTTTCTTTGGGCTTTCTTTCCCCTTTCTTTGGGCTGTCATTCCCCTTTCTTTGGGCTTTCTTTCCCCTTTCTTTGGGCTTTCCTTGGGCTTTCTTTCCCTTTTCTTTCCACTTTCTTTGGGCTTTCTTTGGGCTTTCTTTCCCCTTTCTTTCCCCTTTCTTTGGGCTTTCTTTCCCCTTTCTTTCCCAATTCTTTGGGCTTTCTTTGGGCTTTCTTTCCCCTTTCTTTGGGCTGTCATTCCCCTTTCTTTGCGCTTTCTTTCCCCTTTCTTTGGGCTTTCTTTCCCTTTTCTTTGGGCTTTCTTTGGGCTTTCTTTGGGCTTTCTTTGGCCTTTCTCTGGGCTTTCTTTCCCCTTTCTTTGGGCTTTCTTTCCCCTTTCTTTGGGCTGTCATTCCCCTTTCTTTGGGCTTTCTTTCCCCTTTCTTTGGGCTTTCTTTGAGCTTTCTTTCCCCTTTCTTTGGGCTTTCTTTCCCCTTTCTTTGGGCTTTCTTTGGGCTGTCTTTCCCCTTTCTTTGGGCTTTCTTTCCCCTTTCTTTGGGTTTCTTTCCCCTTTCTTTGGGCTTTCTTTCCCCTTTCTGTGGGCTTTCTTTGCGCTTTCTTTCCCCTTTCTTTGGGCTTTCTTTGGGCTTTCTTTCCCCTTTCTTTCCCCTTTCTTTGGGCTTTCTTTGGGCTTTCTTCCCCCTTTCTTTGGGCTTTCTTTCCCCTTTCTTTGGGCTTTCTTTCCCCTTTCTTTGGGCTTTCTTTCCCCTTTCTTTGGGGTTTCTTTCCACTTTCTTTGGGGTTTCTTTGGGCTTTCTTTCCCCTTTCTTTGGGCTTTCCTTGGGCTTTCTTTGGGCTTTCTTTCCCCTTTCTTTGGGCTTTCTTTCCCCTTTCTTTGGGCTTTCTTTGGGCTTTCTTTCCACTTTCTTTGTGCTTTCTTTCCCCTTTCTTTCCCCTTTCTTTGGGCTTTCTTTGGGCTTTCTTTCCCCTTTCTTTGGGCTTTCTTTGGGCTTCCTTTCCACTTTCTTTGGGCTTTCTTTCCCCTTTCTTTCCCCTTTCTTTGGGCTTTCTTTGGGCTTTCTTTGGGCTTTCTTTGGACTTTCTTTGGGCTTTCTTTGGGCTTTCTTTCCCCTTTCTTTGGGCTTTCTTTCCCCTTTCTGTGGGCTTTCTTTGGACTTTCTTTGGGCTTTCTTTGGGCTTTCTTTCCCCTTTCTTTGGGCTTTCTTTCCCCTTTCTTTGGGCTTTCTTTCCCCTTTCTTTGGGCTTTCTTTCTCCTTTCTTTGGGCTTTCTTTCCCCTTTCTTTGGGCTTTCTTTCCCCTTTCTTTGGGCTGTCATTCCCCTTTCTTTGGGCTTTCTTTCCCCTTTCTTTGGGCTTTCCTTGGGCTTTCTTTGGGCTTTCTTTTCCCTTTCTTTCCACTTTCTTTGGGCTTTCTTTCCCATTTCTTTGGGCTTTCTTTCCCCTTTCTTTGGGCTTTCTTTCCCCTTTCTTTGGGCTTTCTTTCCCCTTTCTTTGGGCTGTCATTCCCCTTTCTTTGGGCTTTCTTTCTCCTTTCTTTGGGCTTTCCTTGGGCTTTCTTTGGGCTTTCTTTGGGCTTTCTTTCCCCTTTCTTTCCACTTTCTTTGGGCTTTCTTTGGGCTTTCTTTGGGCTTTCTTTCCCCTTCTGTGGGCTTACTTTGGGCTTTCTTTGGGCTTTCTTTCCCCTTTCTTTGGGCTTTCTTTCCCCTTTCTTTGGGCTTTCCTTGGGTTTTCTTTGGGCTTTCTTTGGGCTTTCTTTGGGCTTTCTTTCCCCTTTCTTTGGGCTTTCTTTGGGCTTTCTTTGGGCTTTCTTTCCCCTTTCTTTGGGCTGTCATTCCCCTTTCTTTGGGCTTTCTTTCCCCTTTCTTTGGGCTTTCCTTGAGCTTTCTTTGGTCTTTCTTTGGGCTTTCTTTCCCCTTTCTTTGGGCTTTCTTTGGGCTTTCTTTGGGCTTTCTTTCCCCTTTCTTTGGGCTTTCCTTGGGCTTTCTTTGGGCTTTCTTTCCCCTTTCTTTCCACTTTCTTTGGGCTTTCTTTGGGCTTTCTTTGGGCTTTCTTTGGGCTTTCTTTCCCCTTTCTTTGGGCCTTCTTTCCCCTTTCTTTGGGCTTTCTTTCCCCTTTCTTTGGGTTTTCTTTCCCCTTTCTGTGGGCTTTCTTTCCCCTTTCTTTGGGCTGTCATTCCCCATTCTTTGGGCTTTCTTTCCCCTTTCTTTGGGCTTTCCTTGAGCTTTCTTTGGCCTTTCTTTGGGCTTTCTTTCCCCTTTCTTTCCACTTTCTTTGGGCTTTCTTTGGGCTTCCTTTCCCCTTTCTTTGGGCTTTCTTTCCCCTTTCTTTGGGCTGTCATTCCCCTTTCTTTGGGCTTTCTTTCCCCTTTCTTTGGGCTTTCTTTCCCTTTTCTTTGGGCTTTCTTTGGGCTTTCTTTCCCCTTTCTTTGGGCTTTCTTTCCCCTTTCTTTGGGCTTTCTTTCCCCTTTCTTTGGGCTTTCTTTGGGCTTTCTTTCCCCTTTCTTTGGGCTTTCTTTCCCCTTTCTTTGGGCTTTCTTTCCCCTTTCTTTGGGCTTTCTTTCCCCTTTCTTTGGGCTTTCTTTCCCCTTTCTTTGGGCTTTCTCTGAGCTTTCTTTCCCCTTTCTTTGGGCTTTCTTTCCCCTTTCTTTGGGCTTTCATTGGGCTGTCTTTCCCCTTTCTTTGGGCTTTCTTTCCCCTTTCTTTGGGCTTTCTTTCCCCTTTCTTTGGGCTTTCTTTCCCCTTTCTTTGGGCTTTCTTTCCCCTTTCTTTGGGCATTCTTTGGGCTTTCTTTCCCCTTTCTTTCCCCTTTCTTTGGGCTTTCTCTGGGCTTTCTTTCCCCTTTCTTTGGGCTTTCTTTCCCCTTTCTTTGGGCTTTATTTCCCCTTTCTTTGGGCTTTCTTTCCCCTTTCCTTGGGCGTTCTTTCCCCTTTCTTTGGGCTTTCTTTCCCCTTTCTTTGGGGTTTCTTTGGGCTTTCTTTCCCCTTTCTTTGGGGTTTCTTTGGGCTTTCTTTCCCCTTTCTTTGGGCTTTCTTTGGGCTTTCTTTCCCCTTTCTTTTGGCTTTCTTTCCCCTTTCTTTCCCCTTTCCTTGGGCTCTCTTTTTTGCTTTCTTTCCCCTTTCTTTGGGCTCTCTTTCCCCTTTCTTTCCCCTTTATTTGGGCTTTCTTTGGGCTTTCTTTCCCCTTTCTTTGGGCTTTCTTTCCCCTTTCTGTGAGCTTTCTTTGGGCTTTCTTTGGGATTTCTTTGGGCTTTCTTTCCCCTTTCTTTGGGCTTTCTTTCCCCTTTCTTTGGGCTTTCCTTGGGCTTTCTTTGTGATTTCTTTGGGCTTTCTTTCCCCTTTCTTTCCGCTTTCTTTGGGCTTTCTTTGGGCTTTCTTGGGCTTTCTTTCCCCTTTCTTTGGGCTTTCTTTCCCCTTTTTTTTGGGCTTTCTTTCCCCTTTCTTTGGGCTTTCTTTCCCCTTTCTTTGGGCTGTCATTCCCCTTTCTTTGGGCTTTCTTTCCCCTTTCTTTGGGCTTTCCTTGGGCTTTCTTTGGGCTTTCTTTCCCCTTTCTTTCCACTTTCTTTGGGCTTTCTTTGGGCTTTCTTTGGGCTTTCTTTCCCCTTTCTTTCCCCTTTCTTTGGGCTTTCTTTCCCCTTTCTTTCCCCTTTCTTTGGGATTTCTTTGGGCTTTCTTTGGGCTTTCTTTGGGCTTTCTTTGGGCTTTCTTTGGGCTGTCATTCCCCTTTCTTTGGGCTTTCTTTCCCCTTTCTTTGGGCTTTCTTTGGGCTTTCTTTGGGCTTTCTTTGGGCTTTATTTGGGCTTTCTTTGGGCTTTCTTTGGGCTTTCTTTCCCCTTTCTTTGGGCTTTCTTTCCCCTTTCTTTGGGCTTTCTTTGGGCTTTCTTTCCCCTTTCTTTCCACTTTCTTTGGGCTTTCTTTGGGCTTTCTTGGGCTTTCTTTCCCCTTTCTTTGGGCTTTCTTTCCCCTTTCTTTGGGCTTTCTTTCCCCTTTCTTTGGGCTTTCTTTCCCCTTTCTTTGGGCTGTCATTCCCCTTTCTTTGGGCTTTCTTTCCCCTTTCTTTGGGCTTTGCTTGGGCTTTCTTTGGGCTTTCTTTGGGCTTTCTTTCCCCTTTCTTTGGGCTTTCTTTGGGCTTTCTTTGGGCTTTCTTTGGGCTTTCTTTCCCCTTTCTTTCCCCTTTCTTTGGGCTTTCTTTCCCCTTTCTTTCCCCTTTCTTTGGGCTTTCTTTGGGCTTTCTTTGGGCTTTCTTTCCCCTTTCTTTGGGCTTTCTTTCCCCTTTCTGTGAGCTTTCTTTGGGCTTTCTTTGGGATTTCTTTGGGCTTTCTTTCCCCTTTCTTTGGGCTCTCTTTCCCCTTTCTTTGGGCTTTCCTTGGGCTTTCTTTGGGCTTTGTTTTGGCTTTTTTCCCCTTTCTTTCCACTTTCTTTGGGCTTTCTTTGGGCTTTCTTGGGCTTTCTTTCCCCTTTCTTTGGGCTTTCTTTCCCCTTTCTTTGGGCTTTCTTTCCCCTTTCTTTGGGCTGTCATTCCAACTTCTTTGGGCTTTCTTTCCCCTTTCTTTGGGCTTTCCTTGGGCTTTCTTTGGGCTTTCTTTGGGCTTTCTTTCCCTTTTCTTTCCACTTTCTTTGGGCTTTCTTTGGGCTTTCTTTCCCCTTTCTTTCCCCTTTCTTTGCGCTTTCTTTCCCCTTTCTTTCCCAATTCTTTGGGCTTTCTTTGGGCTTTCTTTCCCCTTTCTTTGGGCTGTCATTCCCCTTTCTTTGCGCTTTCTTTCCCCTTTCTTTGGGCTTTCTTTCCCTTTTCTTTGGGCTTTCTTTGGGCTTTCTTTGGGCTTTCTTGGGCTTTCTTTGGCCTTTCTCTGGGCTTTCTTTCCCCTTTCTTTGGGCTTTCTTTCCCCTTTCTTTGGGCTGTCATTCCCCTTTCTTTGGGCTTTCTTTCCCCTTTCTTTGGGCTTTCTTTGAGCTTTCTTTCCCCTTTCTTTGGGCTTTCTTTCCCCTTTCTTTGGGCTTTCTTTGGGCTGCCTTTCCCCTTTCTTTGGGCTTTCTTTCCCCTTTCTTTGGGCTTTCTTTCCCCTTTCTTTGGGCTTTCTTTGCGCTTTCTTTCCCCTTTCTTTGGGCTTTCTTTGGGCTTTCTTTCCCCTTTCTTTCCCCTTTCTTTGGGCTTTCTTTGGGCTTTCTTCCCCCTTTCTTTGGGCTTTCTTTCCCCTTTCTTTGGGCTTTCTTTCCCCTTTCTTTGGGCTTTCTTTCCCCTTTCTTTGGGCTTTCTTTCCCCTTTCTTTGGGGTTTCTTTCCACTTTCTTTGGGGTTTCTTTGGGCTTTCTTTCCCCTTTCTTTGGGCTTTCCTTGGGCTTTCTTTGGGCTTTCTTTCCCCTTTCTTTGGGCTTTCTTTCCCCTTTCTTTGGGCTTTCTTTCCCCTTTCTTTGGGCTTTCTTTCCACTTTCTTTGTGCTTTCTTTCCCCTTTCTTTCCCCTTTCTTTGGGCTTTCTTTGGGCTTTCTTTCCCCTTTCTTTGGGCTTTCTTTGGGCTTCCTTTCCACTTTCTTTGGGCTTTCTTTCCCCTTTCTTTCCCCTTTCTTTGGGCTTTCTTTGGGCTTTCTTTGGGCTTTCTTTGGACTTTCTTTGGGCTTTCTTTGGGCTTTCTTTCCCCTTTCTTTGGGATTTCTTTCCCCTTTCTGTGGGCTTTCTTTGGACTTTCTTTGGGCTTTCTTTGGGCTTTCTTTCCCATTTCTTTGGGGTTTCTTTCCCCTTTATTTTGGCTTTCTTTCCCCTTTCTTTGGGCTTTCTTTCTCCTTTCTTTGGGCTTTCTTTCCCCTTTCTTTGGGCTTTCTTTCCCCTTTCTTTGGGCTGTCATTCCCCTTTCTTTGGGCTTTCTTTCCCCTTTCTTTGGGCTTTCCTTGGGCTTTCTTTGGGCTTTCTTTTCCCTTTCTTTCCACTTTCTTTGGGCTTTCTTTGGGCTTTCTTTCCCATTTCTTTGGGCTTTCTTTCCCCTTTCTTTGGGCTTTCTTTCCCCTTTCTTTGGGCTTTCTTTCCCCTTTCTTTGGGCTGTCATTCCCCTTTCTTTGGGCTTTCTTTCTCCTTTCTTTGGGCTTTCCTTGGGCTTTCTTTGGGCTTTCTTTGGGCTTTCTTTCCCCTTTCTTTCCACTTTCTTTGGGCTTTCTTTGGGCTTTCTTTGGGCTTTCTTTCCCCTTTCTGTGGGCTTACTTTGGGCTTTCTTTGGGCTTTCTTTCCCCTTTCTTTGGGCTTTCTTTCCCCTTTCTTTGGGCTTTCCTTGGGTTTTCTTTGGGCTTTCTTAGGGCCTTCTTTCCCCTTTCTTTCCCCTTTCTTTGGGCTTTCTTTGGGCTTTCTTTGGGCTTTCTTTCCCCTTTCTTTGGGCTGTCATTCCCCTTTCTTTGGGCTTTCTTTCCCCTTTCTTTGGCCTTTCTTTGGGCTTTCTTTCCCCTTTCTTTGGCCTTTCTTTGGGCTTTCTTTGGGCTTTCTTTGGGCTTTCTTTGGGCTTTCTGTGGGCTTTCTTTGGGCTTTCTCTGGGATTTCTTTGGGCTTTCTTTCCCCTTTCTTTCCACTTTCTTTGGGCTTTCTTTGGGCTTTCTTTGGGCTTTCTCTGGGCATTCTTTCCCCTTTCTTTGGGCTTTCTTTCCCCTTTCTTTGGGCTTTCTTTACACTTTCTTTGGGCTTTCTTTGGGATTTCTTTCCCCTTTCTTTGGGCTGTCATTCCCCTTTATTTGGGCTTTCTTTCCGATTTCTTTGGGGTTTCTTTCCCCTTTCCTTGGGCTTTCCTTCCCCTTTATTTGGGCTTTCTTTCCCCTTTCTTTGAGCTTTCTTTCCCCTTTCTTTGGGCTGTCATTCCCCTTTCTTTGGGCTTTCTTTCCCCTTTCTTGGGATTTCTTTCCCCTTTCTTTGGGCTTTCTTTGGGCTTTCTTTGGTCTTTCTTTGGGCTTTCTTTGGGCTTTCTTTGGGCTTTCTTTGGGCTTTCTTTCCCCTTTCTTTGGGCTTTCTTTCCCCTTTCTTCGGACTTTCTTTGGGCTTTCTTTGGGCTTTCTTTGGGCTTTCTTTCCCATTTCTTTGGGTTTTCTTTTCCCCTTTCTTTGGGCTGTCATTCCCCTTTCTTTGGGCTTTCTTTCCCCTTTCTTTTGCTTTCTTTCCCTTTTCTTTGGGCTTTCTTTGGGCTTTCTTTGGGCTTTCTTTGGGCTTTCTCTGGTCTTTCTTTCCCCTTTCTTTGGGCTTTCTTTCCCCTTTCTTTGGGCTTTCTTTCCCCTTTCTTTGGGCTTTCTTTCCCCTTTCTTTGGGCTTTCTTTCCCATTTCTTTGGGCTTTCTTTGAGCTTTCTTTCCCCTTTCTTTGGGCTTTCTTTCCCCTTTCTTTGGGCTTTCTTTGGCGTGTCTTTCCCCTTTCTTTGGGCTTTCTTTCCCCTTTCCTTGGACTTTCTTTCCCCTTTCTTTGGGGTTTCTTTGGGCTTTCTTTTCCGTTTCTTTGGGGTTTCTTTGGCCTTTCCTTCCCCTTTTTTTGGGCTTTCTTTGGGCTTTCTTTCCCCTTTCTTTGGGCTTTCTTTGGGCTTTCTTTGGGCTTTCTGTCCCCTTTCTTTCCCCTTTCTTTGGGCTTTCTTTGGGCTTTCTTCCCCCTTTCTTTGGGCTTTCTTTCCCCCTTTCTTTGGGCTTTCTTTCCCCTTTCTTTCCCCTTTCTTTGGGCTTTCTTTCTCCTTTCTTTGGGCTTTCTTTCCCCTTTCTTTGGCGTTTCTTTTGGCTTTCTTTCCCCTTTCCTTGGGCTCTCTTTTTTGCTTTCTTTCCCCTTTCTTTGGGCTTTCTTTGGGCTTTCTTTCCCCTTTCTTTCCCCTTTCTTTGGGCTTTCTTTCCCCTTTCTTTCCCCTTTCTTTGGGCTTTCTTTCTCCTTTCTTTGGGCTTTCTTTCCCCTTTCTTTGGGCTTTCTTTCCCCTTTCTTTGGGCTGTCATTCCCCTTTCTTTGGGCTTTCTTTCCCCTTTCTTTGGGCTTTCCTTGGGCTTTCTTTGGGCTTTCTTTCCCCTTTCTTTCCACTTTCTTTGGGCTTTCTTTGGGCTTTCTTTGGGCTTTCTTTGGGCTTTCTTTCCCCTTTCTTTGGGCCTTCTTTCCCCTTTCCTTGGGCTTTCTTTCCCCTTTCTTTGGGCTTTCTTTCCCCTTTCTTTGGGCTTTCTTTCCCCTTACTTTGGGCTGTCATTCCCCTTTCTTTGGGCTTTCTTTCCCCTTTCTTTGGGCTTTCCTTGAGCTTTCTTTGGCCTTTCTTTGGGCTTTCCTTCCCCTTTCTTTCCACTTTCTTTGGGGTTTCTTTGGGCTTTCTTTGGGCTTTCTTTCCCCTTTCTTTGGGCTTTCTTTCCCCTTTCTTTGGGCTGTCATTCCCCTTTCTTTGGGCTTTCTTTCCCCTTTCTTTGGGCTTTCTTTCCCTTTTCTTTGGGCTTTCTTTGGGCTTTCCTTGGCCTTTCTCTGGGCTTTCTTTCCCCTTTCTTTGGGCTTCCTTTACCCTTTCTTTGGGCTTTCTTTCCCCTTTCTTTGGGCTTTCTTTCCCCTTTCTTTGGGCTTTCTTTGAGCTTTCTTTCCCCTTTCTTTGGGCTTTCTTTCCCCTTTCTTTGGGCTTTCTTTGGGCTGTCTTTCCCCTTTCTTTGGGCTTTCTTTCCCCTTTCTTTGGGCTTTCTTTCCCCTTTCTGTGGGCTTTCTTTGCGCTTTCTTTCCCCTTTCTTTGGGCTTTCTTTGGGCTTTCTTCCTCCCTTTCTTTCCCCTTTCTTTGGGCTTTCTTTGGGCTTTCTTCCCCCTTTCTTTTGGCTTTCTTTCCCCTTTCTTTGGGCTTTCTTTCCCCTTTCTTTGGGCTTTCTTTCCCCTTTCTTTGGGCTTTCTTTCCCCTTTCTTTGGGCTTTCTTTCCTCTTTCTTTGGGGTTTCTTTGGGTTTTCTTTCCCCTTTCTTTGGGCTTTCCTTGGGCTTTCTTTGGGCTTTCTTTCCCCTTTCTTTCCACTTTCTTTGGGCTTTCTTTGGGCTTTCTTTCCCCTTTCTTTGGGCTTTCTTTCCCCTTTCTTTGGGCTTTCTTTGGGCTTTCTTTCCCCTTTCTTTGTGCTTTCTTTCCCCTTTCTTTCCCCTTTCTTTGGGCTTTCTTTGGGCTTTCTTTCCCCTTTCTTTGGGTTTTCTTTGGGCTTTCTTTCCACTTTCTTTGGGCTTTCTTTCCCCTTTCTTTCCCCTTTCTTTGGGCTTTCTTTGGGATTTCTTGGGCTTTCTTTCCCCTTTCTTTGGGCTTTCTTTCCCCTTTCTTTGGGATTTCTTTCCCCTTTCTGTGGGCTTTCTTTCCCCTTTCTTTGGGCTTTCTTTCCCTTTTCTTTGGGCTTTCTTTGGGCTTTCTTTCCCCTTTCTTTGGGCTTTCTTTCCCCTTTCTTTGGGCTTTCTTTCCCCTTTCTTTGGGCTTTCTTTGGGCTTTCTTTCCCCTTTCTTTGGGCTTTCTTTCCCCTTTCTTTGGGCTTTCTTTCCCCTTTCTTTGGGCTTTCTTTCCCCTTTCTTTGGGCTTTCTTTCCCCTTTCTTTGGGCTTTCTTTGAGCTTTCTTTCCCCTTTCTTTGGGCTTTCTTTCCCCTTTCTTTGGGCTTTCATTGGGCTGTCTTTCCCCTTTCTTTGGGCTTTCTTTCCCCTTTCTTTGGGCTTTCTTTCCCCTTTCTTTGGGCTTTCTTTCCCCTTTCTTTGGGCTTTCTTTCCCCTTTCTTTGGGCTTTCTTTGGGCTTTCTTTCCCCTTTCTTTCCCCTTTCTTTGGGCTTTCTCTGGGCTTTCTTTCCCCTTTCTTTGGGCTTTCTTTCCCCTTTCTTTGGGCTTTATTTCCCCTTTCTTTGGGCTTTCTTTCCCCTTTCCTTGGGCGTTCTTTCCCCTTTCTTTGGGCTTTCTTTCCCCTTTCTTTGGGGTTTCTTTGGGCTTTCTTTCCCCTTTCTTTGGGGTTTCTTTGGGCTTTCTTTCCCCTTTCTTTGGGCTTTCTTTGGGCTTTCTTTCCCCTTTCTTTTGGCTTTCTTTCCCCTTTCTTTCCCCTTTCCTTGGGCTCTCTTTTTTGCTTTCTTTCCCCTTTCTTTGGCTTTCTTTCCCCTTTCTTTCCCCTTTATTTGGGCTTTCTTTGGGCTTTCTTTCCCCTTTCTTTGGGCTTTCTTTCCCCTTTCTGTGAGCTTTCTTTGGGCTTTCTTTGGGATTTCTTTGGGCTTTCTTTCCCCTTTCTTTGGGCTTTCTTTCCCCTTTCTTTGGGCTTTCCTTGGGCTTTCTTTGTGATTTCTTTGGGCTTTCTTTCCCCTTTCTTTCCGCTTTCTTTGGGCTTTCTTTGGGCTTTCTTGGGCTTTCTTTCCCCTTTCTTTGGGCTTTCTTTCCCCTTTTTTTTTGGGCTTTCTTTCCCCTTTCTTTGGGCTTTCTTTCCCCTTTCTTTGGGCTGTCATTCCCCTTTCTTTGGGCTTTCTTTCCCCTTTCTTTGGGCTTTCCTTGGGCTTTCTTTGGGCTTTCTTTCCCCTTTCTTTCCACTTTCTTTGGGCTTTCTTTGGGCTTTCTTTGGGCTTTCTTTCCCCATTCTTTCCCCTTTCTTTGGGCTTTCTTTCCCCTTTCTTTCCCCTTTCTTTGGGATTTCTTTGGGCTTTCTTTGGGCTTTCTTTGGGCTTTCTTTGGGCTTTCTTTGGGCTGTCATTCCCCTTTCTTTGGGCTTTCTTTCCCCTTTCTTTGGGCTTTCTTTGGGCTTTCTTTGGGCTTTCTTTGGGCTTTATTTGGGCTTTCTTTGGGCTTTCTTTGGGTTTTCTTTCCCCTTTCTTTGGGCTTTCTTTCCCCTTTATTTGGGGTTTCTTTGGGCTTTCTTTCCCCTTTCTTTCCACTTTCTTTGGGCTTTCTTTGGGCTTTCTTGGGCTTTCTTTCCCCTTTCTTTGGGCTTTCTTTCCCCTTTCTTTGGGCTTTCTTTCCCCTTTCTTTGGGCTTTCTTTCCCCTTTCTTTGGGCTGTCATTCCCCTTTCTTTGGGCTTTCTTTCCCCTTTCTTTGGGCTTTGCTTGGGCTTTCTTTGGGCTTTCTTTGGGCTTTCTTTCCCCTTTCTTTGGGCTTTCTTTGGGCTTTCTTTGGGCTTTCTTTGGGCTTTCTTTCCCCTTTCTTTCCCCTTTCTTTGGGCTTTCTTTCCCCTTTCTTTCCCCTTTCTTTGGGCTTTCTTTGGGCTTTCTTTGGGCTTTCTTTCCCCTTTCTTTGGGCTTTCTTTCCCCTTTCTGTGAGCTTTCTTTGGGCTTTCTTTGGGATTTCTTTGGGCTTTCTTTCCCCTTTCTTTGGGCTCTCTTTCCCCTTTCTTTGGGCTTTCCTTGGGCTTTCTTTGGGCTTTGTTTTGGCTTTTTTCCCCTTTCTTTCCACTTTCTTTGGGCTTTCTTTGGGCTTTCTTGGGCTTTCTTTCCCCTTTCTTTGGGCTTTCTTTCCCCTTTCTTTGGCTTTCTTTCCCCTTTCTTTGGGCTGTCATTCCAACTTCTTTGGGCTTTCTTTCCCCTTTCTTTGGGCTTTCCTTGGGCTTTCTTTGGGCTTTCTTTGGGCTTTCTTTCCCTTTTCTTTCCACTTTCTTTGGGCTTTCTTTGGGCTTTCTTTCCCCTTTCTTTCCCCTTTCTTTGCGCTTTCTTTCCCCTTTCTTTCCCAATTCTTTGGGCTTTCTTTGGGCTTTCTTTCCCCTTTCTTTGGGCTGTCATTCCCCTTTCTTTGCGCTTTCTTTCCCCTTTCTTTGGGCTTTCTTTCCCTTTTCTTTGGGCTTTCTTTGGGCTTTCTTTGGGCTTTCTTTGGCCTTTCTTTGGCCTTTCTCTGGGCTTTCTTTCCCCTTTCTTTGGGCTTTCTTTCCCCTTTCTTTGGGCTGTCATTCCCCTTTCTTTGGGCTTTCTTTCCCCTTTCTTTGGGCTTTCTTTGAGCTTTCTTTCCCCTTTCTTTGGGCTTTCTTTCCCCTTTCTTTGGGCTTTCTTTGGGCTGCCTTTCCCCTTTCTTTGGGCTTTCTTTCCCCTTTCTTTGGGCTTTCTTTCCCCTTTCTGTGGGCTTTCTTTGCGCTTTCTTTCCCCTTTCTTTGGGCTTTCTTTGGGCTTTCTTTCCCCTTTCTTTCCCCTTTCTTTGGGCTTTCTTTGGGCTTTCTTCCCCCTTTCTTTGGGCTTTCTTTCCCCTTTCTTTGGGCTTTCTTTCCCTTTTCTTTGGGCTTTCTTTCCCCTTTCTTTGGGCTTTCTTTCCCCTTTCTTTGGGGTTTCTTTCCACTTTCTTTGGGGTTTCTTTGGGCTTTCTTTCCCCTTTCTTTGGGCTTTCCTTGGGCTTTCTTTGGGCTTTCTTTCCCCTTTCTTTGGGCTTTCTTTCCCCTTTCTTTGGGGTTTCTTTCCCCTTTCTTTGGGCTTTCTTTCCACTTTCTTTGTGCTTTCTTTCCCCTTTCTTTCCCCTTTCTTTGGGCTTTCTTTGGGCTTTCTTTCCCCTTTCTTTGGGCTTTCTTTGGGCTTCCTTTCCACTTTCTTTGGGCTTTCTTTCCCCTTTCTTTCCCCTTTCTTTGGGCTTTCTTTGGGCTTTCTTTGGGCTTTCTTTGGACTTTCTTTGGGCTTTCTTTGGGCTTTCTTTCCCCTTTCTTTGGGATTTCTTTCCCCTTTCTTTGGGCTTTCTTTCCCCTTTCTTTGGGCTTTCTTTCCCCTTTCTTTGGGCTTTCTTTGAGCTTTCTTTCCCCTTTCTTTGGGCTTTCTTTCCCCTTTCTTTGGGCTTTCATTGGGCTGTCTTTCCCCTTTCTTTGGGCTTTCTTTCCCCTTTCTTTGGGCTTTCTTTCCCCTTTCTTTGGGCTTTCTTTCCCCTTTCTTTGGGCTTTCTTTCCCCTTTCTTTGGGCTTTCTTTGGGCTTTCTTTCCCCTTTCTTTCCCCTTTCTTTGGGCTTTCTCTGGGCTTTCTTTCCCCTTTCTTTGGGCTTTCTTTCCCCTTTCTTTGGGCTTTATTTCCCCTTTCTTTGGGCTTTCTTTCCCCTTTCCTTGGGCGTTCTTTCCCCTTTCTTTGGGCTTTCTTTCCCCTTTCTTTGGGGTTTCTTTGGGCTTTCTTTCCCCTTTCTTTGGGGTTTCTTTGGGCTTTCTTTCCCCTTTCTTTGGGCTTTCTTTGGGCTTTCTTTCCCCTTTCTTTTGGCTTTCTTTCCCCTTTCTTTCCCTTTCCTTGGGCTCTCTTTTTTGCTTTCTTTCCCCTTTCTTTGGGCTTTCTTTCCCCTTTCTTTCCCCTTTATTTGGGCTTTCTTTGGGCTTTCTTTCCCCTTTCTTTGGGCTTTCTTTCCCCTTTCTGTGAGCTTTCTTTGGGCTTTCTTTGGGATTTCTTTGGGCTTTCTTTCCCCTTTCTTTGGGCTTTCTTTCCCCTTTCTTTGGGCTTTCCTTGGGCTTTCTTTGTGATTTCTTTGGGCTTTCTTTCCCCTTTCTTTCCGCTTTCTTTGGGCTTTCTTTGGGCTTTCTTGGGCTTTCTTTCCCCTTTCTTTGGGCTTTCTTTCCCCTTTTTTTTGGGCTTTCTTTCCCCTTTCTTTGGGCTTTCTTTCCCCTTTCTTTGGGCTGTCATTCCCCTTTCTTTGGGCTTTCTTTCCCCTTTCTTTGGGCTTTCCTTGGGCTTTCTTTGGGCTTTCTTTCCCCTTTCTTTCCACTTTCTTTGGGCTTTCTTTGGGCTTTCTTTGGGCTTTCTTTCCCCATTCTTTCCCCTTTCTTTGGGCTTTCTTTCCCCTTTCTTTCCCCTTTCTTTGGGATTTCTTTGGGCTTTCTTTGGGCTTTCTTTGGGCTTTCTTTGGGCTTTCTTTGGGCTGTCATTCCCCTTTCTTTGGGCTTTCTTTCCCCTTTCTTTGGGCTTTCTTTGGGCTTTCTTTGGGCTTTCTTTGGGCTTTATTTGGGCTTTCTTTGGGCTTTCTTTGGGTTTTCTTTCCCCTTTCTTTGGGCTTTCTTTCCCCTTTATTTGGGGTTTCTTTGGGCTTTCTTTCCCCTTTCTTTCCACTTTCTTTGGGCTTTCTTTGGGCTTTCTTGGGCTTTCTTTCCCCTTTCTTTGGGCTTTCTTTCCCCTTTCTTTGGGCTTTCTTTCCCCTTTCTTTGGGCTTTCTTTCCCCTTTCTTTGGGCTGTCATTCCCCTTTCTTTGGGCTTTCTTTCCCCTTTCTTTGGGCTTTGCTTGGGCTTTCTTTGGGCTTTCTTTGGGCTTTCTTTCCCCTTCTTTGGGCTTTCTTTGGGCTTTCTTTCCCCTTTCTTTCCCCTTTCTTTGGGCTTTCTTTCCCCTTTCTTTCCCCTTTCTTTGGGCTTTCTTTGGGCTTTCTTTGGGCTTTCTTTCCCCTTTCTTTGGGCTTTCTTTCCCCTTTCTGTGAGCTTTCTTTGGGCTTTCTTTGGGATTTCTTTGGGCTTTCTTTCCCCTTTCTTTGGGCTCTCTTTCCCCTTTCTTTGGGCTTTCCTTGGGCTTTCTTTGGGCTTTGTTTTGGCTTTTTTCCCCTTTCTTTCCACTTTCTTTGGGCTTTCTTTGGGCTTTCTTGGGCTTTCTTTCCCCTTTCTTTGGGCTTTCTTTCCCCTTTCTTTGGGCTTTCTTTCCCCTTTCTTTGGGCTGTCATTCCAACTTCTTTGGGCTTTCTTTCCCCTTTCTTTGGGCTTTCCTTGGGCTTTCTTTGGGCTTTCTTTGGGCTTTCTTTCCCTTTTCTTTCCACTTTCTTTGGGCTTTCTTTGGGCTTTCTTTCCCCTTTCTTTCCCCTTTCTTTGCGCTTTCTTTCCCCTTTCTTTCCCAATTCTTTGGGCTTTCTTTGGGCTTTCTTTCCCCTTTCTTTGGGCTGTCATTCCCCTTTCTTTGCGCTTTCTTTCCCCTTTCTTTGGGCTTTCTTTCCCTTTTCTTTGGGCTTTCTTTGGGCTTTCTTTGGGCTTTCTTTGGCCTTTCTTTGGCCTTTCTCTGGGCTTTCTTTCCCCTTTCTTTGGGCTTTCTTTCCCCTTTCTTTGGGCTGTCATTCCCCTTTCTTTGGGCTTTCTTTCCCCTTTCTTTGGGCTTTCTTTGAGCTTTCTTTCCCCTTTCTTTGGGCTTTCTTTCCCCTTTCTTTGGGTTTTCTTTGGGCTGCCTTTCCCCTTTCTTTGGGCTTTCTTTCCCCTTTCTTTGGGCTTTCTTTGGGCTTTCTTTCCCCTTTCTTTCCCCTTTCTGTGGGCTTTCTTTGCGCTTTCTTTCCCCTTTCTTTGGGCTTTCTTTGGGCTTTCTTTCCCCTTTCTTTCCCCTTTCTTTGGGCTTTCTTTGGGCTTTCTTCCCCCTTTCTTTGGGCTTTCTTTCCCCTTTCTTTGGGCTTTCTTTCCCTTTTCTTTGGGCTTTCTTTCCCCTTTCTTTGGGCTTTCTTTCCCCTTTCTTTGGGGTTTCTTTCCACTTTCTTTGGGGTTTCTTTGGGCTTTCTTTCCCCTTTCTTTGGGCTTTCCTTGGGCTTTCTTTGGGCTTTCTTTCCCCTTTCTTTGGGCTTTCTTTCCCCTTTCTTTGGGCTTTCTTTCCCCTTTCTTTGGGCTTTCTTTGGGCTTTCTTTCCCCTTTCTTTCCCCTTTCTTTGGGCTTTCTCTGGGCTTTCTTTCCCCTTTCTTTGGGCTTTCTTTCCCCTTTCTTTGGGCTTTATTTCCCCTTTCTTTGGGCTTTCTTTCCCCTTTCCTTGGGCGTTCTTTCCCCTTTCTTTGGGCTTTCTTTCCCCTTTCTTTGGGATTTCTTTGGGCTTTCTTTCCCCTTTCTTTGGGGTTTCTTTGGGCTTTCTTTCCCCTTTCTTTGGGCTTTCTTTGGGCTTTCTTTCCCCTTTCTTTTGGCTTTCTTTCCCCTTTCTTTCCCCTTTCCTTGGGCTCTCTTTTTTGCTGTCTTTCCCCTTTCTTTGGGCTTTCTTTCCCCTTTCTTTCCCCTTTATTTGGGCTTTCTTTGGGCTTTCTTTCCCCTTTCTTTGGGCTTTCTTTCCCCTTTCTGTGAGCTTTCTTTGGGCTTTCTTTGGGATTTCTTTGGGCTTTCTTTCCCCTTTCTTTGGGCTTTCTTTCCCCTTTCTTTGGGCTTTCCTTGGGCTTTCTTTGTGATTTCTTTGGGCTTTCTTTCCCCTTTCTTTCCGCTTTCTTTGGGCTTTCTTTGGGCTTTCTTGGGCTTTCTTTCCCCTTTCTTTGGGCTTTCTTTCCCCTTTTTTTTGGGCTTTCTTTCCCCTTTCTTTGGGCTTTCTTTCCCCTTTCTTTGGGCTGTCATTCCCCTTTCTTTGGGCTTTCTTTCCCCTTTCTTTGGGCTTTCCTTGGGCTTTCTTTGGGCTTTCTTTCCCCTTTCTTTCCACTTTCTTTGGGCTTTCTTTGGGCTTTCTTTGGGCTTTCTTTCCCCATTCTTTCCCCTTTCTTGGGCTTTCTTTCCCCTTTCTTTCCCCTTTCTTTGGGATTTCTTTGGGCTTTCTTTGGGCTTTCTTTGGGCTTTCTTTGGGCTTTCTTTGGGCTTTCTTTGGGCTGTCATTCCCCTTTCTTTGGGCTTTCTTTCCCCTTTCTTTGGGCTTTCTTTGGGCTTTCTTTGGGCTTTCTTTGGGCTTTATTTGGGCTTTCTTTGGGCTTTCTTTGGGTTTTCTTTCCCCTTTCTTTGGGCTTTCTTTCCCCTTTATTTGGGGTTTCTTTGGGCTTTCTTTCCCCTTTCTTTCCACTTTCTTTGGGCTTTCTTTGGGCTTTCTTGGGCTTTCTTTCCCCTTTCTTTGGGCTTTCTTTCCCCTTTCTTTGGGCTTTCTTTCCCCTTTCTTTGGGCTTTCTTTCCCCTTTCTTTGGGCTGTCATTCCCCTTTCTTTGGGCTTTCTTTCCCCTTTCTTTGGGCTTTGCTTGGGCTTTCTTTGGGCTTTCTTTGGGCTTTCTTTCCCCTTTCTTTGGGCTTTCTTTGGGCTTTCTTTGGGCTTTCTTTGGGCTTTCTTTCCCCTTTCTTTCCCCTTTCTTTGGGCTTTCTTTCCCCTTTCTTTCCCCTTTCTTTGGGCTTTCTTTGGGCTTTCTTTGGGCTTTCTTTCCCCTTTCTTTGGGCTTTCTTTCCCCTTTCTGTGAGCTTTCTTTGGGCTTTCTTTGGGATTTCTTTGGGCTTTCTTTCCCCTTTCTTTGGGCTCTCTTTCCCCTTTCTTTGGGCTTTCCTTGGGCTTTCTTTGGGCTTTGTTTTGGCTTTTTTCCCCTTTCTTTCCACTTTCTTTGGGCTTTCTTTGGGCTTTCTTGGGCTTTCTTTCCCCTTTCTTTGGGCTTTCTTTCCCCTTTCTTTGGGCTTTCTTTCCCCTTTCTTTGGGCTGTCATTCCAACTTCTTTGGGCTTTCTTTCCCCTTTCTTTGGGCTTTCCTTGGGCTTTCTTTGGGCTTTCTTTGGGCTTTCTTTCCCTTTTCTTTCCACTTTCTTTGGGCTTTCTTTGGGCTTTCTTTCCCCTTTCTTTCCCCTTTCTTTGCGCTTTCTTTCCCCTTTCTTTCCCAATTCTTTGGGCTTTCTTTGGGCTTTCTTTCCCCTTTCTTTGGGCTGTCATTCCCCTTTCTTTGCGCTTTCTTTCCCCTTTCTTTGGGCTTTCTTTCCCTTTTCTTTGGGCTTTCTTTGGGCTTTCTTTGGGCTTTCTTTGGCCTTTCTTTGGCCTTTCTCTGGGCTTTCTTTCCCCTTTCTTTGGGCTTTCTTTCCCCTTTCTTTGGGCTGTCATTCCCCTTTCTTTGGGCTTTCTTTCCCCTTTCTTTGGGCTTTCTTTGAGCTTTCTTTCCCCTTTCTTTGGGCTTTCTTTCCCCTTTCTTTGGGCTTTCTTTGGGCTGCCTTTCCCCTTTCTTTGGGCTTTCTTTCCCCTTTCTTTGGGCTTTCTTTCCCCTTTCTGTGGGCTTTCTTTGCGCTTTCTTTCCCCTTTCTTTGGGCTTTCTTTGGGCTTTCTTTCCCCTTTCTTTCCCCTTTCTTTGGGCTTTCTTTGGGCTTTCTTCCCCCTTTCTTTGGGCTTTCTTTCCCCTTTCTTTGGGCTTTCTTTCCCTTTTCTTTGGGCTTTCTTTCCCCTTTCTTTGGGCTTTCTTTCCCCTTTCTTTGGGGTTTCTTTCCACTTTCTTTGGGGTTTCTTTGGGCTTTCTTTCCCCTTTCTTTGGGCTTTCCTTGGGCTTTCTTTGGGCTTTCTTTCCCCTTTCTTTGGGCTTTCTTTCCCCTTTCTTTGGGGTTTCTTTCCCCTTTCTTTGGGCTTTCTTTCCACTTTCTTTGTGCTTTCTTTCCCCTCTCTTTCCCCTTTCTTTGGGCTTTCTTTGGGCTTTCTTTCCCCTTTCTTTGGGCTTTCTTTGGGCTTCCTTTCCACTTTCTTTGGGCTTTCTTTCCCCTTTCTTTCCCCTTTCTTTGGGCTTTCTTTGGGCTTTCTTTGGGCTTTCTTTGGACTTTCTTTGGGCTTTCTTTGGGCTTTCTTTCCCCTTTCTTTGGGATTTCTTTCCCCTTTCTTTGGGCTTTCTTTCCCCTTTCTTTGGGCTTTCTTTCCCCTTTCTTTGGGCTTTCTTTGAGCTTTCTTTCCCCTTTCTTTGGGCTTTCTTTCCCCTTTCTTTGGGCTTTCATTGGGCTGTCTTTCCCCTTTCTTTGGGCTTTCTTTCCCCTTTCTTTGGGCTTTCTTTCCCCTTTCTTTGGGCTTTCTTTCCCCTTTCTTTGGGCTTTCTTTGGGCTTTCTTTCCCCTTTCTTTCCCCTTTCTTTGGGCTTTCTCTGGGCTTTCTTTCCCCTTTCTTTGGGCTTTCTTTCCCCTTTCTTTGGGCTTTATTTCCCCTTTCTTTGGGCTTTCTTTCCCCTTTCCTTGGGCGTTCTTTCCCCTTTCTTTGGGCTTTCTTTCCCCTTTCTTTGGGGTTTCTTTGGGCTTTCTTTCCCCTTTCTTTGGGGTTTCTTTGGGCTTTCTTTCCCCTTTCTTTGGGCTTTCTTTGGGCTTTCTTTCCCCTTTCTTTTGGCTTTCTTTCCCCTTTCTTTCCCCTTTCCTTGGGCTCTCTTTTTTGCTTTCTTTCCCCTTTCTTTGGGCTTTCTTTCCCCTTTCTTTCCCCTTTATTTGGGCTTTCTTTGGGCTTTCTTTCCCCTTTCTTTGGGCTTTCTTTCCCCTTTCTGTGAGCTTTCTTTGGGCTTTCTTTGGGATTTCTTTGGGCTTTCTTTCCCCTTTCTTTGGGCTTTCTTTCCCCTTTCTTTGGGCTTTCCTTGGGCTTTCTTTGTGATTTCTTTGGGCTTTCTTTCCCCTTTCTTTCCGCTTTCTTTGGGCTTTCTTTGGGCTTTCTTGGGCTTTCTTTCCCCTTTCTTTGGGCTTTCTTTCCCCTTTTTTTTGGGCTTTCTTTCCCCTTTCTTTGGGCTTTCTTTCCCCTTTCTTTGGGCTGTCATTCCCCTTTCTTTGGGCTTTCTTTCCCCTTTCTTTGGGCTTTCCTTGGGCTTTCTTTGGGCTTTCTTTCCCCCTTTCTTTCCACTTTCTTTGGGCTTTCTTTGGCTTTCTTTGGGCTTTCTTTCCCCATTCTTTCCCCCTTTCTTTGGGGCTTTCTTTCCCCTTTCTTTCCCCTTTCTTTGGGATTTCTTTGGGGCTTTCTTTGGGCTTTCTTTGGGCTTTCTTTGGGCTTTCTTTGGGCTGTCATTCCCCTTTCTTTGGGCTTTCTTTCCCCTTTCTTTGGCTTTCTTTGGGCTTTCTTTGGGCTTTCTTTGGGCTTTATTTGGGCTTTCTTTTGGGCTTTCTTTGGGTTTTCTTTCCCCTTTCTTTGGGCTTTCTTTCCCCTTTATTTGGGGTTTCTTTGGGCTTTCTTTCCCCTTTCTTTCCACTTTCTTTGGGCTTTCTTTGGGCTTTCTTGGGCTTTCTTTCCCCTTTCTTTGGGCTTTCTTTCCCCTTTCTTTGGGCTTTCTTTCCCTTTCTTTGGGCTTTCTTTCCCCTTTCTTTGGGCTGTCATTCCCCTTTCTTTGGGCTTTCTTTCCCCTTTCTTTGGGCTTTGCTTGGGCTTTCTTTGGGCTTTCTTTGGGCTTTCTTTCCCCTTTCTTTGGGCTTTCTTTGGGCTTTCTTTCCCCTTTCTTTCCCCTTTCTTTGGGCTTTCTTTCCCCTTTCTTTCCCCTTTCTTTGGGCTTTCTTTGGGCTTTCTTTGGGCTTTCTTTCCCCTTTCTTTGGGCTTTCTTTCCCTTTCTGTGAGCTTTCTTTGGGCTTTCTTTGGGATTTCTTTGGGCTTTCTTTCCCCTTTCTTTGGGCTCTCTTTCCCTTTCTTTGGGCTTTCCTTGGGCTTTCTTTGGGCTTTGTTTTGGCTTTTTTCCCCTTTCTTTCCACTTTCTTTGGGCTTTCTTTGGGCTTTCTTGGGCTTTTTTTCCCTTTCTTTGGGCTTTCTTTCCCCTTTCTTTGGGCTTTCTTTCCCCTTTCTTTGGGCTGTCATTCCAACTTCTTTGGGCTTTCTTTCCCCTTTCTTTGGGCTTTCCTTGGGCTTTCTTTGGGCTTTCTTTGGGCTTTCTTTCCCTTTTCTTTCCACTTTCTTTGGGCTTTCTTTGGGCTTCTTTCCCCCTTTCTTTCCCCTTTCTTTGCGCTTTCTTTCCCCTTTCTTTCCCAATTCTTTGGGCTTTCTTTGGGCTTTCTTTCCCCTTTCTTTGGGCTGTCATTCCCCTTTCTTTGCGCTTTCTTTCCCCTTTCTTTGGGCTTTCTTTCCCTTTTCTTTGGGCTTTCTTTGGGCTTTCTTTGGGCTTTCTTTCTTTGGCCTTTCTTCTGGCCTTTCTCTGGGCTTTCTTTCCCCTTCTTTGGGCTTTCTTTCCCTTTCTTTGGGCTGTCATTCCCCTTTCTTTGGCTTTCTTTCCCCTTCTTTGGGCTTTCTTTGAGCTTTCTTTCCCCTTTCTTTGGGCTTTCTTTCCCCTTTCTTTGGGCTTTCTTTGGGCTGCCTTTCCCCTTTCTTTGGGCTTTCTTTCCCTTTCTTTGGGCTTTCTTCCCCTTTCTGTGGGCTTTCTTTGCGCTTTCTTTCCCCTTTCTTTGGGCTTTCTTTGGGCTTTCTTTCCCCTTTCTTTCCCCTTTCTTTGGGCTTTCTTTGGGCTTTCTTCCCCCTTTTCTTTGGCTTTCTTTCCCCTTTCTTTGGGCTTTCTTTCCCTTTTCTTTGGGCTTTCTTTCCCCTTTCTTTGGGCTTTCTTTCCCCTTTCTTTGGGGTTTCTTTCCACTTCTTTGGGGTTTCTTTGGGCTTTCTTTCCCCTTTCTTTGGGCTTTCCTTGGGCTTTCTTTGGGCTTTCTTTCCCCTTTCTTTGGGCTTTCTTTCCCCTTTCTTTGGGGTTTCTTTCCCCTTTCTTTGGGCTTTCTTTCCACTTTCTTTGTGCTTTCTTTCCCCTTCTTTCCCCTTTCTTTGGGCTTTCTTTGGGCTTTCTTTCCCCTTTCTTTGGGCTTTCTTTGGGCTTCCTTTCCACTTTCTTTGGGCTTTCTTTCCCCTTTCTTTCCCTTTCTTTGGGCTTTCTTTGGGCTTTCTTTGGGCTTTCTTTGGACTTTCTTTGGGCTTTCTTTGGGCTTTCTTTCCCCTTTCTTTGGATTTCTTTCCCCTTTCTGTGGGCTTTCTTTGGACTTTCTTTGGGCTTTCTTTGGGCTTTCTTTCCCATTTCTTTGGGGTTTCTTTCCCCTTTATTTTGGCTTTCTTTCCCCTTTCTTTGGGCTTTCTTTCTCCTTTCTTTGGGCTTTCTTTCCCCTTTCTTTGGGCTTTCTTTCCCTTTCTTTGGGCTGTCATTCCCCTTTCTTTGGGCTTTCTTTTCCCCTTTCTTTGGGCTTTCCTTGGGCTTTCTTTGGGCTTTCTTTTCCCCTTTCTTTCCACTTTCTTTGGGCTTTCTTTGGGCTTTCTTTCCCATTTCTTTGGGCTTTCTTTCCCCTTTCTTTGGGCTTTCTTTCCCCTTTCTTTGGGCTTTCTTTCCCCTTTCTTTGGGCTGTCATTTCCCCTTTCTTTGGGCTTTCTTTCTCCTTTCTTTGGGCTTTCCTTGGGCTTTCTTTGGCCTTCTTTGGGCTTTCTTTCCCCTTTCTTTCCACTTTCTTTGGCTTTCTTTGGGCTTTCTTTGGGCTTTCTTTCCCCTTTCTGTGGCTTACTTTGGGCTTTCTTTGGGCTTTCTTTCCCCTTTCTTTGGGCTTTCTTTCCCCTTTCTTTGGGCTTTCCTTGGGTTTTCTTTGGGCTTTCTTAGGGCCTTCTTTCCCCTTTCTTTCCCCTTTCTTTGGGCTTTCTTTGGGCTTTCTTTGGGCTTTCTTTCCCCTTTCTTTGGACTGTCATTCCCCTTTCTTTGGGCTTTCTTTCCCCTTTCTTTGGCCTTTCTTTGGGCTTTCTTTCCCCTTTCTTTGGCCTTTCTTTGGGCTTTCTTTGGGCTTTCTTTGGGCTTTCTTTGGCTTTCTGTGGGCTTTCTTTGGGCTTTCTCTGGGATTTCTTTGGGCTTTCTTTCCCCTTTCTTTCCACTTTCTTTGGGCTTTCTTTGGGCTTTCTTTGGCTTTCTCTGGGCATTCTTTCCCCTTTCTTTGGGCTTTCTTTCCCCTTTCTTTGGGCTTTCTTTACACTTTCTTTGGGCTTTCTTTGGGATTTCTTTCCCTTTCTTTGGGCTGTCATTCCCCTTTATTTGGGCTTTCTTTCCGATTTCTTTGGGGTTTCTTTCCCCTTTCCTTGGGCTTTCCTTCCCCTTTCTTTGGGCTTTCTTTCCCCTTTCTTTGAGCTTTCTTTCCCCTTTCTTTGGGCTGTCATTCCCCTTTCTTTGGGCTTTCTTTCCCCTTTCTTGGGATTTCTTTCCCATTTCTTTGGGCTTTCTTTGGGCTTTCTTTGGTCTTTCTTTGGCTTTCTTTGGGCTTTCTTTGGGCTTTCTTTGGCTTTCTTTCCCCTTTCTTTGGGCTTTCTTTCCCCTTTCTTCGGACTTTCTTTGGGCTTTCTTTGGGCTTTCTTTGGGCTTTCTTTCCCATTTCTTTGGGTTTTCTTTCCCCTTTCTTTGGGCTGTCATTCCCCTTTCTTTGGGCTTTCTTTCCCCTTTCTTTTGGCTTTCTTTCCCTTTTCTTTGGGCTTTCTTTGGGCTTTCTTTGGGCTTTCTTTGGGCTTTCTCTGGTCTTTCTTTCCCCTTTCTTTGGGCTTTCTTTCCCCTTTCTTTGGGCTTTCTTTCCCCTTTCTTTGGGCTTTCTTTCCCCTTTCTTTGGGCTTTCTTTCCCATTTCTTTGGGCTTTCTTTGAGCTTTCTTTCCCCTTTCTTGGGCTTTCTTTCCCTTTCTTTGGGCTTTCTTTGGCGTGTCTTTCCCCTTTCTTTGGGCTTTCTTTCCCCTTTCCTTGGACTTTCTTTCCCTTTTCTTTGGGGTTTCTTTGGGCTTTCTTTTCCGTTTCTTTGGGGTTTCTTTGGCCTTTCTTTCCCCTTTCTTTGGGCTTTCTTTGGCTTTCTTTCCCCTTTCTTTGGGCTTTCTTTGGGCTTTCTTTGGGCTTTCTGTCCCCTTTCTTTCCCTTTCTTTGGGCTTTCTTTGGGCTTTCTTCCCCCTTTCTTTGGGCTTTCTTTCCCCTTTCTTTGGGCTTTCTTTCCCCTTTCTTTCCCCTTTCTTTGGGCTTTCTTTCTCCTTTCTTTGGGCTTTCTTTCCCCTTTCTTTGGCGTTTCTTTTTGCTTTCTTTCCCCTTTCCTTGGGCTCTCTTTTTTGCTTTCTTTCCCCTTTCTTTGGGCTTTCTTTGGGCTTCTTTTCCCCTTTCTTTCCCCTTTCTTTGGGCTTTCTTTCCCTTTCTTTCCCCTTTCTTTGGGCTTTCTTTCTCCTTTCTTTGGCTTTCTTTCCCCTTTCTTTGGGCTTTCTTTCCCCTTTCTTTGGGCTGTCATTCCCCTTTCTTTGGGCTTCTTTCCCCTTTCTTTGGGCTTTCCTTGGGCTTTCTTTGGGCTTTCTTTCCCCTTTCTTTCCACTTTCTTTGGGCTTTCTTTGGGCTTTCTTTGGGCTTTCTTTGGGCTTTCTTTTGGGCTTTCTTTCCCCTTTCTTTGGGCCTTCTTTCCCCTTTCCTTGGGCTTTCTTTCCCCTTTCTTTGGGCTTTCTTTCCCCTTTCTTTGGGCTTTCTTTCCCCTTTCTTTGGGCTGTCATTCCCCTTTCTTTGGGCTTTCTTTCCCCTTTCTTTGGGCTTTCCTTGAGCTTTCTTTGGCCTTTCTTTGGGCTTTCCTTCCCCTTTCTTTCCACTTTCTTTGGGGTTTTTTGGGGTTTCTTTGGGCTTTCTTTGGGCTTTCTTTCCCCTTTCTTTGGGCTTTCTTTCCCCTTTCTTTGGGCTGTCATTCCCCTTTCTTTGGGCTTTCTTTCCCCTTTCTTTGGGCTTTCTTTCCCTTTTCTTTGGGCTTTCTTTGGGCTTTCCTTGGCCTTTCTCTGGGCTTTCTTTCCCCTTTCTTTGGGCTTTCTTTCCCTTTCTTTGGGCTTTCTTTCCCCTTTCTTTGGGCTTTCTTTGAGCTTTCTTTCCCCTTTCTTTGGGCTTTCTTTCCCCTTTCTTTGGGCTTTCTTTGGGCTTTCTTCCCCCTTTCTTTTGGCTTTCTTTCCCCTTTCTTTGGGCTTTCTTTCCCCTTTCTTTGGGCTTTCTTTCCCCTTTCTTTGGGCTTTCTTTCCCCTTTCTTTGGGCTTTCTTTCCCCTTTCTTTGGGGTTTCTTTGGGCTTTCTTTCCCCTTTCTTTGGGCTTTCCTGGGCTTTCTTTGGGCTTTCTTTCCCCTTTCTTTCCACTTTCTTTGGGCTTTCTTTGGCTTTCTTTCCCCTTTCTTTGGGCTTTCTTTCCCCTTTCTTTGGGCTTTCTTTGGGCTTTCTTTCCCCTTTCTTTGTGCTTTCTTTCCCCTTTCTTTCCCCTTTCGGCTTTCTTTGGGCTTTCTTTCCCCTTTCTTTGGGTTTTCTTTGGGCTTTCTTTCCACTTTCTTTGGGCTTTCTTTCCCCTTTCTTTCCCCTTTCTTTGGCTTTCTTTGGGCTTTATTTGGGCTTTCTTTGGACTTTCTTTGGGCTTTCTTTGGGCTTTCTTTCCCCTTTCTTTGGGCTTTCTTTCCCCTTTCTGTGGGCTTTCTTTGGACTTTCTTTGGGCTTTCTTTGGGCTTTCTTTCCCCTTTCTTTGGGCTTTCTTTCCCCTTTCTTTCCCCTTTCTTTGGGCTCTCTTTGGGCTTTCTTTCCCCTTTCTTTGGGCTTTCTTTCCCCTTTCTTTCCCCTTTATTTGGGCTTTCTTTGGGCTTTCTTTGGGCTTTCTTTGGTCTTTTTTTCCCCTTTCTTTGGGCTTTCTTTCCCCTTTCTGTGAGCTTTCTTTGGGCTTTCTTGGGATTTCTTTGGGCTTTTTTTCCCCTTTCTTTGGGCTTTCTTTCCCCTTTCTTTGGGCTTTCCTTGGGCTTTCTTTGGGCTTTCTTTTGGCTTTTTTCCCCTTTCTTTCCACTTTCTTTGGGCTTTCTTTGGGCTTTCTTGGGCTTTCTTTCCCCTTTCTTTGGGCTTTCTTTCCCCTTTCTTTGGGCTTTCTTTCCCCTTTCTTTGGGCTGTCATTCCAACTTCTTTGGGCTTTCTTTCCCCTTTCTTTGGGCTTTCCTTGGGCTTTCTTTGGGCTTTCTTTGGGCTTTCTTTCCCTTTTCTTTCCACTTTCTTTGGGCTTTCTTTGGGCTTTCTATCCCCTTTCTTTCCCTTTCTTTGCGCTTTCTTTCCCCTTTCTTTCCCAATTCTTTGGGCTTTCTTTGGGCTTTCTTTCCCCTTTCTTTGGGCTGTCATTCCCTTTCTTTGCGCTTTCTTTCCCCTTTCTTTGGGCTTTCTTTCCCTTTTCTTTGGGCTTTCTTTGGGCTTTCTTTGGGCTTTCTTTGGCCTTTCTTTGGCCTTTCTCTGGGCTTTCTTTCCCCTTTCTTTGGGCTTTCTTTCCCCTTTCTTTGGGCTGTCATTCCCCTTTCTTTGGGCTTTCTTTCCCCTTTCTTTGGGCTTTCTTTGAGCTTTCTTTCCCCTTTCTTTGGGCTTTCTTTCCCCTTTCTTTGGGCTTTCTTTGGGCTGCCTTTCCCCTTTCTTTGGGCTTTCTTTCCCCTTTCTTTGGGCTTTCTTTCCCCTTTCTGTGGGCTTTCTTTGCGCTTTCTTTCCCCTTTCTTTGGGCTTTCTTTGGGCTTTCTTTCCCCTTTCTTTCCCCTTTCTTTGGGCTTTCTTTGGGCTTTCTTCCCCCTTTCTTTGGGCTTTCTTTCCCCTTTCTTTGGGCTTTCTTTCCCCTTTCTTTGGGCTTTCTTTCCCCTTTCTTTGGGCTTTCTTTCCCCTTTCTTTGGGGTTTCTTTCCACTTTCTTTGGGGTTTCTTTGGGCTTTCTTTCCCCTTTCTTTGGGCTTTCCTTGGGCTTTCTTTGGGCTTTCTTTCCCCTTTCTTTGGGCTTTCTTTCCCCTTTCTTTGGGGTTTCTTTCCCCTTTCTTTGGCTTTCTTTCCACTTTCTTTGTGCTTTCTTTCCCCTTTCTTTCCCCTTTCTTTGGGCTTTCTTTGGGCTTTCTTTCCCCTTTCTTTGGCTTTCTTTGGGCTTCCTTTCCACTTTCTTTGGCTTTCTTTCCCCTTTCTTTCCCCTTTCTTTGGGCTTTCTTTGGGCTTTCTTTGGGCTTTCTTTGGACTTTCTTTGGGCTTTCTTTGGGCTTTCTTTCCCCTTTCTTTGGGATTTCTTTCCCCTTTCTGTGGGCTTTCTTTGGACTTTCTTTGGGCTTTCTTTGGGCTTTCTTTCCCATTTCTTTGGGGTTTCTTTCCCCTTTATTTTGGCTTTCTTTCCCCTTTCTTTGGGCTGTCATTCCCCTTTCTTTGGGCTTTCTTTCCCCTTTCTTTGGGCTTTCCTTGGGCTTTCTTTGGGCTTTCTTTTCCCTTTCTTTCCACTTTCTTTGGGCTTTCTTTGGGCTTTCTTTCCCATTTCTTTGGGATTTCTTTCCCCTTTCTTTGGGCTTTCTTTCCCCTTTCTTTGGGCTTTCTTTCCCCTTTCTTTGGGCTGTCATTCCCCTTTCTTTGGGCTTTCTTTCTCCTTTCTTTGGGCTTTCCTT
>NW_027043690.1:22500-52623 GCF_036013475.1 Columba livia
GAAGGGCAGGGAAGGGCAGGGAAGGGAAGGGAAGGGAAGGGAAGGAAGGGAAGGGAAGGGAAGGGAAGGGAAGGAAGGGAAGGGAAGGGAAGGGAAGGGAAGGGAAGGGAAGGGAAGGGAAGGGAAGGGAAGGGAAAGGAAGGGCAGGGCAGGGCAGGGCAGGGCAGGAAGGGCAGGGAAGGAAGGGAAGGGAAGGGAAGGGAAGGGAAGGGAAGGGAAGGGAAGGGAAGGAAGGGAAGGGAAGGGAAGGGAAGGGAAGGGAAGGGAAGGGAAGGGAAGGGAAAGGCAGGGCAGGGCAGGGCAGGGCAGGGCAGGGCAGGGCAGGGCAGGCAGGGCAGGGCAGGGCAGGGAAGGAAGGGAGGAAGGGAGGAAGGGGAAGGGAAGGGAAGGGAAGGAGGAAGGGAAGGGAAGGGAAGGGAAGGGAAGGGAAGGGAGGGAAGGAAGGGAAGGGAAGGGAAGGGAAGGAAGGGAAAGGAAGGGAAGGGAAGGGAGGGAAGGGAAGGGAAGGGGAAGGGAAGGGAAGGGAAGGGAAGGGAAGGGAAGGGAAGGGAAGGAAGGGAAGGAAGGGCAGGGCAGGGCAGGGCAGGGCAGGGAAGGGAAGGGAAGGGAAGGGAAGGGAAGGGAAGGGAAGGGAAGGGAAGGGAAGGGAAGGAAGGGAAGGGAAGGGAAGGGAAGGGAAGGGAAGGAAGGGCAGGGCAGGGAAGGGCAGGGCAGGGAAGGGCAGGGCAGGGCAGGGCAGGGCAGGGCAGGGCAGGGCAGGGCAGGGCAGGCAGGGAAGGGAAGGGAAGGGAAGGGAAGGGAAGGGAAGGGAAGGGAAGGGAAGGGAAGGGAAGGAAGGGAAGGGAAGGGAAGGGAAGGGAAGGGAAGGGAAGGGAAGGGAAGGGAAGGGAAGGGAAGGGAAGGGAAGGGAAGGAAGGGAAGGGAAGGGAAGGGAAGGGAAGGGAAGGGAAGGGAAGGGAAGGGAAAGGTATGGCAGGGAAGGGCAGGGCAGGTCAGAGAAGTGAAGGGAAGGGCAGGGAAGGGCAGGGAAGGGAAGGCAAGGCAAGGGAAGGAAAGGTAGGGCAGGGCAGGGCAGGGCAGGTAAGGGCAGGTCAGGGCAGGTCAGGCAGGGCAGGGCAGGGAAGGGAAGGGAAGGGAAGGGAAGGGAAGGGAAGGAAGGGAAGGGAAGGGAAGGGAAGGGAAGGGAAGGAAGGGAAGGGAAGGGAAGGGAAGGGAAGGGAAGGGCAGGGCAGGGCAGGGCAGGGCAGGGAAGGGCAGGGCAGGGCAGGGCAGGGCAGGGCAGGGCAGGGCAGGGAAGGGAAGGGAAGGGAAGGGAAGGGAAGGGAAGGGAAGGGAAGGGAAGGGAAGGGAAGGGAAGGGAAGGGAAGGGAAGGGAAGGGAAGGGAAGGGAAGGGAAGGGAAGGGAAGGGAAGGGAAGGGAAGGAAGGGAAGGGAAGGGAAGGGAAGGGAAGGGAAAGGTATGGCAGGGCAGGGCAGGGCAGGGCAGGGCAGGGCAGGGCAGGGCAGGGCAGGGCAGGGAAGGGAAGGGAAGGGAAGGGAAGGGAAGGGAAGGGAAGGGAAGGGAAGGGAAGGGAAAGGCAGGGCAGGGCAGGGAAGGGAAGGGAAGGGAAGGGAAGGGAAGGGAAGGGAAGGGAAGGGAAGGGAAGGGAAGGGAAGGGAAGGGAAGGGAAGGGAAGGCAAGGCAAGGCAAGGCAGGCAAGGCAAGGCAAGGCAAGGCCAGGCCAGGAAAGGCAAGGCCAGGCAAGGCCAGGCCAGGCCAGGCAAGGCAAGGCCAGGCAAGGCAAGGACAGGCAAGGCCAGGCAAGGCCAGGCAAGGCCAGGCCAGTCAAGGCAAGGCAAGGCAATGCCAGGCAAGGCAAGGCCAGGCAAGGCAAGGCCAGGCAAGGCCAGGCAAGGCAAGGCCAATAAAGGCCAGGCAAGGCAAGGCAAGGCAAGTCAAGGCCAAGCAAGGCTAGGCCAGGCCAGGCCAGGCAAGGCAAGGCAAGGCCAGGCCAGGCCAGGAAAGGCAAGGCCAGGCAAGGCCAGGCCAGGCCAGGCAAGGCAAGGCAAGGCCAGGCCAAGCAAGGCAAGGCAAGGCCAGGCAAGGCCAGGCTAGGCAAGGCCAGGCCAGGCCAGGCAAGGCAAGGCCAGGCAAGGCCAGGCAAGGCAAGGCAAGGCCAGGCAAGGCAAGGCCAGGCAAGGCCAGGCCAGGCAAGGCCAGGCCAGGCCAGGCCAGGCAAGGCCAGGCAAGGCAAGGCAAGGCAAGGCCAGGCAAGGCCAGGCAAGGCCAGGCAAGGCAAGGTAAGGCAAGGCAAGGCAGGCAAGGCAAGGCAAGGCAAGGCAAGGCCAGGCAAGGCCAGGCAAGGCCAGGCAAGGCCAGGCCAGGCAGGGCCAGGCAAGGCAAGGCCAGGCCAGGCAAGGCCAGGCAAGGCAAGGGAAGGCAAGGCCAGGCCAGGCAAGGCCAGGCAAGGCCAGGCAGGCAAGGCCAGGCAAGGCAAGGCCAGGCAAGGCAAGGTCAGGCCAGGCAAGGCCAGGGAAGGCAAGGCCAGGCAAGGCAAGGCTAGGCAAGGCAAGGAAAGGCCAGGCAAGGCAAGGCCAGGCAAGGCAAGGTCAGGCCAGGCAAGGCCAGGGAAGGCAAGGCCAGGCAAGGCCAGGGAAGGCAAGGCCAGGCAAGGCAAGGCAAGGCAAGGCAAGGCCAGGCAAGGCGAGGCCAGGCAAGGCAAGGCGATGCAATGCCAGGCAAGGCAAGGCAAGGCAAGGCAAGGCCAGGCCAGGCAAGGCAAGGCCAGCCAAGGCCAGGCCAGGCAAGGCAAGGCAAGGCAAGGCAAGGCCAGGCAAGGCAAGGCAAGGCAAGGCAAGGCCAGGCAAGGCCAGGCAAGGCAAGGCAAGGCAAGGCCAGGCCAGGCAAGGCAAGGCAAGGCCAGGCAAGGCCAGGCAAGGCAAGGCAAGGCAAGGCCAGACAATGCAAGGCAAGGCAAGGCAAGGCAAGGAAAGGCCAGGCCAGGCCAGGCCAGGCCAGGCAAGGCCAGGCCACGCCAGGCCAGGCCAGGCAAGGCCAGGCAAGGCCAGGCAAGGCCAGGCCAGGCAAGGCCAGGCAAGGCAAGGCCAGGCCACGCAATGCCAGGCAAGGCCAGGCATGGCAAGGCCAGGCAAGGCCAGGCAATGCAAGGCAAGGCAAGGCCAGGCAAGGCAAGGCCCGGCCAGGCAAGGCCAGGCAAGGAATGGCAAGGCCAGGCCAGGCAAGGCCAGGCAAGGCCAGGCAAGGCAAGGCCAGGCAAGGCAAGGCAAGGCCAGGCAAGGCAAGGCCAGGCAAGGCCAGGCCAGGCCAGGCCAGGCAAGGCCAGGCAAGGCAAGGCAAGGCAAGGCCAGGCAAGGCCAGGCAAGGCAAGGCCAGGCAAGGCCAGGCAAGACAAGGCCAGGCAAGGCAAGGCAAGGCAAGGCCAGGCAAGGCAAGGCAAGGCAAGGCAAGGCAAGGCAAGGCAAGGCAAGGCAAGGCAAGGCCAGGCCAAGCAAGGCAAGGCAAGGCCAGGCAAGGCCAGGCTAGGCAAGGCCAGGCCAGGCCAGGCCAGGCCAGGCCAGGCCAGGCAAGGCAAGGCAAGGCCAGGCAAGGCCAGGCAAGGCAAGGCCAGGAAAGGCCAGGCACGGCAAGGCAAGGCCAGGCCAGGCAAGGCAAGGCAAGGCCAGGCAAGGCCAGGTAAGGCAAGGCCAGGCAAGGCCAGGCAAGGCCAGGCCAGGCCAGGCAAGGCAAGGCCAGGCAAGGCCAGACAAGGCCAGGCAAGGCAAGGCCAGGCAAGGCAAGGCCAGGCCAGGCAAGGCAAGGCAAGGCAAGGGAAGGCCAGGCAAGGCCAGGCAAGGCAAGGGAAGGCAAGGCAAGGCCAGGCAAGGCAAGGCCAGGCAAGGGCAGGCAAGGCCAGGCAAGGCCAGGCAAGGCAAGGCAAGGCAAGGCCAGGCAATGCAAGGTAAGGCAAGGCAAGGCAAGGCCAGGCCAGGCCAGGCCTGGCCACGCAAGGCAAGGTAAGGCAAGGCCAGGCAAGGCAAGGCAAGGCCAGGCAAGGCAAGGCCAGGCCAGGCCAGGCCTGGCCACGCAAGGCAAGGTAAGGCAAGGCCAGGCAAGGCAAGGCAAGGCCAGGCAAGGCAAGGCAAGGCCAGGCCAGGCAAGGCCAGGCAAGGCAAGACAAGGCAAGGCCAGGCAAGGCAAGGCAAGGCAAGGCAAGGCAAGGCCAGGCCAGGCCAGGCCTGGCCACGCAAGGCAAGGTAAGGCAAGGCCAGGCAAGGCAAGGCAAGGCCAGGCAAGGCAAGGCAAGGCCAGGCCAGGCAAGGCAAGGCAAGGCCAGGCCAGGCAAGGCAAGGCCAGGCCAGGCAGGGCAAGGAAAGGCAAGGCAAGGCAAGGCAAGGCCAGGCAAGGCCAGGCAAGGCCAGGCAAGGCAAGGCCAGGCCAGGCAGGGCCAGGCAAGGCAAGGCCAGGCCAGGCAAGGCCAGGCAAGGCAAGGGAAGGCAAGGCCAGGCCAGGCAAGGCCAGGCAAGGCCAGGCCAGGCAAGGCCAGGCAAGGCAAGGCCAGGCAAGGCAAGGTCAGGCCAGGCAAGGCCAGGGAAGGCAAGGCCAGGCAAGGCAAGGCCAGGCAAGGCAAGGTCAGGCCAGGCAAGGCCAGGGAAGGCAAGGCCAGGGAAGGCCAGGGAAGGCAAGGCCAGGCAAGGCAAGGCAAGGCAAGGCCAGGCAAGGCGAGGCCAGGCAAGGCAAGGCGATGCAATGCCAGGCAAGGCAAGGCAAGGCAAGGCAAGGCAAGGCCAGGCAAGGCAAGGCCAGCCAAGGCCAGGCCAGGCAAGGCAAGGCAAGGCAAGGCAAGGCAAGGCCAGGCAAGGCAAGGCCAGGCAAGGCAAGGCCAGGCAAGGCCAGGCCAGGCAAGGCAAGGCAAGGCCAGGCAAGGCCAGGCAAGGCAAGGCAAGGCAAGGCCAGACAATGCAAGGCAAGTAAGGCAAGGCAAGGCCAGGCAAGGCCAGGCCAGGCCAGGCCAGGCCAGGCAAGGCCAGGCCAGGCCAGGCCAGGCCAGGCAAGGCCAGGCAAGGCCAGGCAAGGCCAGGCCAGGCAAGGCCAGGCCACGCAATGCCAGGCAAGGCCAGGCATGGCAAGGCCAGGCAAGGCCAGGCAATGCAAGGCAAGGCCAGGCAAGGCAAGGCCAGGCCAGGCAAGGCAAGGCAAGGCCAGGCAAGGAAAGGCAAGGCCAGGCCAGGCAAGGCCAGGCAAGGCCAGGCAAGGCAAGGCCAGGGAAGGCCAGGCAAGGCCAGGCAAGGCAAGGCCAGGCAAGGCCAGGCAAGGCAAGGCAAGGCTAGGCAAGGCCAGGCAAGGCCAGGCAAGGCAAGGCAAGGCCAGGCCAGGCCAGGCCAGGCAAGGCAAGGCCATGCCAGGCCAGGCCAGGCAAGGCAAGGCAAGGCCAGGCAAGGCAAGGCAAGGCCACGCCAGGCAAGTCAAGGCCAGGCCAGGCCAGGCCAGGCAAGGCAAGGCCAGGCAAGGCAAGGCCACGCAATGCCAGGCAAGGCCAGGCATGGCAAGGCCAGGCAAGGCCAGGCAATGCAAGGCAAGGCCAGGCAAGGCAAGGCCAGGCCAGGCAAGGCAAGGCAAGGCCAGGCAAGGAAAGGCAAGGCCAGGCCAGGCAAGGCCAGGCAAGGCCAGGCAAGGCAAGGCCAGGCAAGGCCAGGCAAGGCCAGGCAAGGCAAGGCCAGGCAAGGCCAGGCAAGGCAAGGCAAGGCTAGGCAAGGCCAGGCAAGGCCAGGCAAGGCAAGGCAAGGCCAGGCCAGGCCAGGCCAGGCAAGGCAAGGCCATGCCAGGCCAGGCCAGGCAAGGCAAGGCAAGGCCAGGCAAGGCAAGGCAAGGCCACGCCAGGCAAGTCAAGGCCAGGCCAGGCCAGGCCAGGCAAGGCAAGGCCAGGCAAGGCAAGGCCAGGCAAGGCCAGGCAAGGCCAGGCAAGGCCAGGCCAGTCAAGGCAAGGCAAGGCAATGCCAGGCAAGGCAAGGCCAGGCAAGGCCAGGCCAGGCAAGGCCAGGCAAGGCAAGGGCAATGAAGGCCAGGCAAGGCAAGGCAAGGCAAGGCAAGGCCAAGCAATGCCAGGCCCGGCCAGGCCAGGCAAGGCAAGGCAAGGCCAGGCAAGGAAAGGCAAGGCCAGGCCAGGCAAGGCCAGGCAAGGCCAGGCAAGGCAAGGCCAGGCAAGGCCAGGCAAGGCCAGGCAAGGCAAGGCCAGGCAAGGCCAGGCAAGGCAAGGCAAGGCTAGGCAAGGCCAGGCAAGGCCAGGCAAGGCAAGGCAAGGCCAGGCCAGGCCAGGCCAGGCAAGGCAAGGCCATGCCAGGCCAGGCCAGGCCAGGCAAGGCAAGGCCAGGCAAGGCAAGGCAAGGCCACGCCAGGCAAGTCAAGGCCAGGCCAGGCCAGGCCAGGCAAGGCAAGGCCAGGCAAGGCAAGGCCACGCAATGCCAGGCAAGGCCAGGCATGGCAAGGCCAGGCAAGGCCAGGCAATGCAAGGCAAGGCCAGGCAAGGCAAGGCCAGGCCAGGCAAGGCAAGGCAAGGCCAGGCAAGGAAAGGCAAGGCCAGGCCAGGCAAGGCCAGGCAAGGCCAGGCAAGGCAAGGCCAGGCAAGGCCAGGCAAGGCCAGGCAAGGCAAGGCCAGGCAAGGCCAGGCAAGGCAAGGCAAGGCTAGGCAAGGCCAGGCAAGGCCAGGCAAGGCAAGGCAAGGCCAGGCCAGGCCAGGCCAGGCAAGGCAAGGCCATGCCAGGCCAGGCCAGGCAAGGCAAGGCAAGGCCAGGCAAGGCAAGGCAAGGCCACGCCAGGCAAGTCAAGGCCAGGCCAGGCCAGGCCAGGCAAGGCAAGGCCAGGCAAGGCAAGGCCAGGCAAGGCCAGGCAAGGCCAGGCAAGGCCAGGCCAGTCAAGGCAAGGCAAGGCAATGCCAGGCAAGGCAAGGCCAGGCAAGGCCAGGCCAGGCAAGGCCAGGCAAGGCAAGGGCAATGAAGGCCAGGCAAGGCAAGGCAAGGCAAGGCAAGGCCAAGCAATGCCAGGCCCGGCCAGGCCAGGCAAGGCAAGGCAAGGCAAGGCAAGGCCAGGCAAGGCAAGGCAAGGCAAGGCCAGGCAAGGGCAGGCAAGGGAAGGCAAGGCAAGGCAAGGCAAGGCAAGGCAAGGCAAGGCAAGGCCAGTAAGGCAAGGCAAGGCAAGGCCATGCAAGGCCAGGCAAGGCAAGGCAAGGCAAGGCAAGGCAAGGCCAGGCAAGGCCAGGCAAGGCAAGGCAAGGCAAGGCCAGGCAAGGCCAGGCAAGACAAGGCAAGGCCAAGCAAGGCCAGGCCAGGCAAGGCCAGGCAAGGCCAGGCAAGGCAAGGCCAGGCAAGGCCAGGCAAGACAAGGCCAGGCAAGGCCAGGCCAGGCCAGGCCAGGCCAGGCAAGGCCAGGCAAGGCCAGGCAAGGCCAGGCAAGGCAAGGCCAGGCAAGGCAAGGCAAGGCCAGGCAAGGCAAGGCCAGGCCAGGCAATGCCAGGCAAGGCGAGGCCAGGCAAGGCCAGGCAAGGCAAGGCCAGGCAAGGCCAGGCAAGGCCAGGCAAGGCCAGGCCAGGCCAGGCCAGGCCAGGCAAGGCAAGGCAAGGCAAGGCCAGGCAAGGCCAGGAAAGGCAAGGCCAGGCAAGGCAAGGCCAGGCAAGGCCAGGCAAGACAAGGCAAGGCAAGGCAAGGCAAGGCAAGCCCAGGCAAGGCAAGGCAAGGCAAGGCAAGGCAAGGCAAGACAAGGCAAGGCAAGACAAGGCAAGGCAAGGCAAGGCAAGGCCAGGCCAGGCAAGGCAAGGCAAGGCAAGGCCAGGCAAGGCAAGGCCAGGCAAGGCAAGACAAGGCAAGGCCAGGCCAGGCAAGGCAAGGCAAGGCAAGGCAAGGCAAGGCCAGGCAAGGCAAGGCAAGGCAAGGTCAGGCAAGGCCAGGCAAGGCAAGGCAAGGCAAGGCCACGCAAGGCCAGGCAAGCAAAGCCAGGCAAGGCCAGGCAAGGCCAGGCAAGGCAAGGCCAGGCAAGGCCAGGCAAGGCCAGGCCAGTCAAGGCAAGGCAAGGCAATGCCAGGCAAGGCAAGGCCAGGCAAGGCCAGGCCAGGCAAGGCCAGGAAAGGCAAGGGCAATAAAGGCCAGGCAAGGCAAGGCAAGGCAAGGCAAGGTCAAGCAATGCCAGGCCCGGCCAGGCCAGGCAAGGCAAGGCAAGGCAAGGCAAGGCCAGGCAAGGCAAGGCAAGGCAAGGCCAGGCAAGGGCAGGCAAGGGAAGGCAAGGCAAGGCAAGGCAAGGCAAGGCAAGGCAAGGCAAGGCAAGGCAAGGCCAGTAAGGCAAGGCAAGGCAAGGCCATGCAAGGCCAGGCAAGGCAAGGCAAGGCAAGGCAAGGCAAGGCCAGGCAAGGCCAGGCAAGGCAAGGCAAGGCAAGGCAAGGCAAGGCCAGGCAAGGCCAGGCCAGCCCTGGCCAGGCCAGGCCAGGCAAGGCTAGGCCAGGCAAGGCCAGGCAAGGCAAGGCAAGGCCAAGCAAGGCCAGGCCAGGCAAGGCCAGGCAAGGCCAGGCAAGGCAAGGCCAGGCAAGGCCAGGCAAGACAAGGCCAGGCAAGGCCAGGCCAGGCCAGGCCAGGCCAGGCAAGGCCAGGCAAGGCCAGGCAAGGCAAGGCCAGGCAAGGCAAGGCAAGGCCAGGCAAGGCAAGGCCAGGCCAGGCAAGGCCAGGCAAGGCCAGGCAAGGCAAGGCAAGGCAAGGCAAGGCAAGGCAAGGCCTGGCAAGTCCAGGCAAGGCAAGGGAAGGCAAGGCAAGGCCAGGCAAGGCAAGGCCAGGCAAGGCAAGGCAAGGCCAGGCAAGGCCAGGCAAGGCAAGGCCAGGCAAGGCGAGGCCAGGCAAGGCGAGGCCAGGCAAGGCCAGGCAAGGCAAGGCCAGGCAAGGCCAGGCAAGGCCAGGCAAGGCCAGGCCAGGCCAGGCAAGGCAAGGCAAGGCAAGGCCAGGCAAGGCCAGGCAAGGCAAGGCCAGGCAAGGCAAGGCCAGGCAAGGCCAGGCAAGACAAGGCAAGGCAAGGCAAGGCAAGGCAAGGCCAGGCAAGGCAAGGCAAGGCAAGGCAAGGCAAGGCAAGACAAGGCAAGGCAAGACAAGGCAAGGCAAGACAAGGCAAGGCCAGGCCAGGCAAGGCAAGGCAAGGCAAGGCCAGGCAAGGCAAGGCCAGGCAAGGCAAGGCCAGGCAAGGCCAGGCCAGGCAAGGCAAGGCAAGGCAAGGCAAGGCAAGGCCAGGCAAGGCAAGGCAAGGCAAGGTCAGGCAAGGCCAGGCAAGGCAAGGCAAGGCAAGGCCACGCAAGGCCAGGCAAGCAAAGCCAGGCAAGGCCAGGCAGGGCCAGGCAAGGCAAGGCCAGGCAAGGCCAGGCAAGGCAAGGCCAGGCAAGGCCAGGCCAGGCAAGGCCAGGCAAGGCAAGGGCAATGAAGGCCAGGCAAGGCAAGGCAAGGCAAGGCAAGGCCAAGCAATGCCAGGCCCGGCCAGGCCAGGCAAGGCAAGGCAAGGCAAGGCAAGGCCAGGCAAGGCAAGGCAAGGCAAGGCCAGGCAAGGGCAGGCAAGGGAAGGCAAGGCAAGGCAAGGCAAGGCAAGGCAAGGCAAGGCAAGGCAAGGCCAGTAAGGCAAGGCAAGGCAAGGCCATGCAAGGCCAGGCAAGGCAAGGCAAGGCAAGGCAAGGCAAGGCCAGGCAAGGCCAGGCAAGGCAAGGCAAGGCAAGGCCAGGCAAGGCCAGGCCAGCCCTGGCCAGGCCAGGCCAGGCAAGGCTAGGCCAGGCAAGGCCAGGCAAGACAAGGCAAGGCCAAGCAAGGCCAGGCCAGGCAAGGCCAGGCAAGACAAGGCCAGGCAAGGCCAGGCAAGGCGAGGCCAGGCAAGGCGAGGCCAGGCAAGGCCAGGCAAGGCAAGGCCAGGCAAGGCCAGGCAAGGCCAGGCAAGGCCAGGCAAGGCCAGGCCAGGCCAGGCAAGGCAAGGCAAGGCAAGGCCAGGCAAGGCCAGGAAAGGCAAGGCCAGGCAAGGCAAGGCCAGGCAAGGCCAGGCAAGACAAGGCAAGGCAAGGCAAGGCAAGGCAAGCCCAGGCAAGGCAAGGCAAGGCAAGGCAAGGCAAGGCAAGACAAGGCAAGGCAAGACAAGGCAAGGCAAGGCAAGGCAAGGCCAGGCCAGGCAAGGCAAGGCAAGGCAAGGCCAGGCAAGGCAAGGCCAGGCAAGGCAAGACAAGGCAAGGCCAGGCCAGGCAAGGCAAGGCAAGGCAAGGCAAGGCAAGGCCAGGCAAGGCAAGGCAAGGCAAGGTCAGGCAAGGCCAGGCAAGGCAAGGCAAGGCAAGGCCACGCAAGGCCAGGCAAGCAAAGCCAGGCAAGGCCAGGCAAGGCCAGGCAAGGCAAGGCCAGGCAAGGCCAGGCAAGGCCAGGCCAGTCAAGGCAAGGCAAGGCAATGCCAGGCAAGGCAAGGCCAGGCAAGGCCAGGCCAGGCAAGGCCAGGCAAGGCAAGGGCAATAAAGGCCAGGCAAGGCAAGGCAAGGCAAGGCAAGGCCAAGCAATGCCAGGCCCGGCCAGGCCAGGCAAGGCAAGGCAAGGCCAGGCAAGGCCAGGCAAGGCAAGGCAAGGCAAGGCAAGGCCAGGCAAGGGCAGGCAAGGGAAGGCAAGGCAAGGCAAGGCAAGGCAAGGCAAGGCAAGGCAAGGCAAGGCCAGTAAGGCAAGGCAAGGCAAGGCCATGCAAGGCCAGGCAAGGCAAGGCAAGGCAAGGCAAGGCAAGGCCATGCAAGGCCAGGCAAGGCAAGGCAAGGCAAGGCAAGGCAAGGCCAGGCAAGGCCAGGCCAGCCCTGGCCAGGCCAGGCCAGGCAAGGCTAGGCCAGGCAAGGCCAGGCAAGGCAAGGCAAGGCCAAGCAAGGCCAGGCCAGGCAAGGCCAGGCAAGGCCAGGCAAGGCAAGGCCAGGCAAGGCCAGGCAAGACAAGGCCAGGCAAGGCCAGGCCAGGCCAGGCCAGGCCAGGCAAGGCCAGGCAAGGCCAGGCAAGGCCAGGCAAGGCAAGGCCAGGCAAGGCAAGGCAAGGCCAGGCAAGGCAAGGCCAGGCCAGGCAAGGCCAGGCAAGGCCAGGCAAGGCAAGGCAAGGCAAGGCAAGGCAAGGCCTGGCAAGTCCAGGCAAGGCAAGGGAAGGCAAGGCAAGGCCAGGCAAGGCAAGGCCAGGCAAGGCAAGGCAAGGCCAGGCAAGGCCAGGCAAGGCAAGGCCAGGCAAGGCGAGGCCAGGCAAGGCGAGGCCAGGCAAGGCCAGGCAAGGCAAGGCCAGGCAAGGCCAGGCAAGGCCAGGCAAGGCCAGGCAAGGCCAGGCCAGGCCAGGCCAGGCAAGGCAAGGCAAGGCCAGGCAAGGCCAGGCAAGGCAAGGCCAGGCAAGGCAAGGCCAGGCAAGGCCAGGCAAGACAAGGCAAGGCAAGGCAAGGCAAGGCAAGGCCAGGCAAGGCAAGGCAAGGCAAGGCAAGGCAAGGCAAGACAAGGCAAGGCAAGACAAGGCAAGGCAAGACAAGGCAAGGCCAGGCCAGGCAAGGCAAGGCAAGGCAAGGCCAGGCAAGGCAAGGCCAGGCAAGGCAAGGCAAGGCAAGGCCAGGCCAGGCAAGGCAAGGCAAGGCAAGGCAAGGCAAGGCCAGGCAAGGCAAGGCAAGGCAAGGTCAGGCAAGGCCAGGCAAGGCAAGGCAAGGCAAGGCCACGCAAGGCCAGGCAAGCAAAGCCAGGCAAGGCCAGGCAGGGCCAGGCAAGGCAAGGCCAGGCAAGGCCAGGCAAGGCAAGGCCAGGCAAGGCCAGGCCAGGCAAGGCCAGGCAAGGCCAGGCAAGGCCAGGCAAGGCAAGGCAAGGCAAGGCAAGGCAAGGCAAGGCAAGGCTAGGCCAGGCAAGGCAAGGCCAGGCAAGGCCATTCAAGGCAAGGCCAGGCAAGGCCAGGCAAGGCAAGGCAAGGCAAGGCAAGGCCAGGCAAGGCCAGGCCAGCCCAGGCTAGGCCAGGACAGGCAAGGCCAGGCCAGGCCCGGCAAGGCAAGGCCAGGCAAGGCCAGGCAAGGCAAGGCCAGGCAAGGCAAGGCAAGGCAAGGCAAGGTCCCCCAAGGGGTCCAGCTGCCCCCTGGCCCTGCTGCATATCCACCACCCTACCCTTGGGGACAGCAGCTGGTGACCGGCACCACACTGGTGCCACAACAGCCCATGGGGCTGGGGCCATGGGCTGTGGTCCAAGGGCAGCCCCTGTACCCCGCGGGCTCATACCAGCCGCCCGTCCCTGCCCGCCCCGGCCCCCCGACAGCCCGTGGCCCCGCGGCTCGGCGGGTGCGGAGCCGCCCTGCGCCCCACACCCTGCCTGACACCAGCAAGGAGCCAGCGGAGGCCTCCGGCAGGGACGGCGTGGCTGCGGAGCTCAGTGTCCCCGCTGCCATCCCCCACCAGCCCGCCCTGGCTGCACCACCAGAGACATCCAGTGGGGAGCCCACAGGTGAGTGCCAGGGCTGGCAGAGCCCACGGGTGGGAGGACAAGCTGAGGACAGCTGGTATCACCCACCTTGGATGGTTTTGTTTGCTTTGTCAGCAGAGGTGACCACCAAGGCAGCCCTGGGGAGCCCGGGGGGTCTCCCCCAGCAGGAACCACCTACCTGCACAGGGGCTGCTGTCGAGTCGGACCCAGACACCATGGCCGACGACCTGATCGCCTGGCTGGAAGCCACCATGGGTGGGGATGACGTCCCCGATGTCGCGGACAGCCCCGACCTGGCCAGCTTCCTCCGTGAGCTCCCTGACCTCTCTGGGTACGTGGGACATGGCAGCTGCCCAAAGCAGCCAGCGGTGGCACTGGGGATGGGGAACACCAACCCTCATGTCCATGACACCACAAACCCACCACCTGCCTCAACGAGCTCCCCGATCTCTCCGAGCACAGGGCAGAGAACACCAGCCCCGGAGAGCGAGTGGCGGCGGTGACGCTGGAGGACGGCGAGGACACCAGCCGTGTCCCCAGCTCTCCCAGCATCCTGACCCAGCCGCTGGACTTCTCCGAGTACGTGGCAGATGGCGGCTGCTCCAAGAAAACAGTGGTGGCCGTGGGGCTGGGGGACAGCGAGGACACCATCCCTGATATCCTTCCTTGCCCCAACAGCCTCAGGGAGCTCGATGGCTTCTGGGAGCAAGTGGACGACAGCACATGCTTCCAGGACCAAGTGTCGCTGGCACAGCTCGGGGACAGCGGGGATGCCGGCATTACCACCTGTGGCCCCTGCATGACCGCTGAGGTCGTCGAGGAGCTCCCAGACCTCCCCCAGTACGTGGCAGAGGGCAGATGTCCCAAAGAGCTAGTGGTGGTGGGGGCGCTGAGGGATGGTGAGCACACCATCCCCGATGTCCCTGACATCCCCCACTTGACCCCTCCCTCAACAAGCTTCCCCATCTCTTGGAACACAGGGCAGAGGGCAGCTGCATGGACATGGAGGACCCAGTGACAGGGGAGAAGCTGCTCTACGGGGACACCACCTTCCCCGATGGCCTTGACAGCCTGGCCAGCAGCACCCCTGTCACTGGGGACTTCTGGGAGCACGGCCCAGAGGGTGACAGCCCGCAGGAGCGCCTGGCGACGGCCATGATGGGGGACACTGACCCCTTCTGGGGGGTGATGGCCTCCCCATCACCGACTCCCTGGGGGTCATGGGACACTGGGGACAAAGACCTGCAGGTCCCCCTGCCCAGCCCCCTGCCCAGCCCCCCACCTGCGCCCCAGCCTCGCCTGCCCTCCACAGCCCAACTCATGGAGGAGCTGCAGCGCAGGCAGCTCCGGGTGCTGCTCACCCGCCTGCCCCTGCCACCGGGCACCGTCACCTGCCGGGGGCTGCCGGGACCGGGAGCTGCAGGCGCCAGAAACACCAAGCGCCCCGCGCCAGTGAGAGATCCTGAGGGCCACAGGACTGCTCCGCTTGACACCATCCCGCGGAAGCGCAGAACACTGTGACCAGGAGCCCTCCCGGCCACCATCATGCGCTGGCCCTGCCACCGCCAAGCGCTACGTTGCCACCTCCACCTGGCAACCCTGCTGGCCCCAAGCCTGGAGAAGAGGCCACGGCCCTGCCCGGCACCTCGCGGTCACCCAGGGGAACCACCATCCACAACCAGGACCCCCCGGCCTGGTACCACCAGCACCGCGACCACCACCTCTACCCCTTCCTACTGCTGACAGTGACAGCACCGGCATGCCCACCACCCACTGGGACCGGCGTCCCCAGGAGCAGCGTCCCCACCCGGGCTGAAGACGCACCCACCGGGGGACACAGGACTGAACACCAGCGATCCGAACCCCAGCAGCCGAGCTGGCTGTGCCTGTGCCCACGGCGACATGTAACCTACCGCTCCAGCACTGTCTCCGTGGTTCCCACATCCAGAGGAGGTGTGGAGGCAGATACCTGAACCCACACACCCTCTCCAGCCCCTCTCAGATGCCGCTTTCTTGCTCCATTCATTAAACCACTTGGGTGTTGGCTTTGCAGCACCTCTGCCTGCGTCATTTGTGCGGTGGGAGGGGGTGAACGCAGCCCCTGCCCACCCCGAGGGTGGCTGAGCTGGGCTGGAACGGACACAGAGAGAGGATGGGGACAGGAGGTATCGCTCCACGGGACGGTCGTCCGGGGGGGAAACGACGGGGATGGCATCACTACTGGGTTTACCGGGGCCTCCATCACTGTCCCAGCACCGGTGCCTCCATCACTGCCCCGGAACAAGCGGCACCATGGCTACCCCAGCAGTGGCGTCGCAGGCCTCAAGCTGCCCTCACAGAACATTTGCACCCATCCCGTGCCCACTGAGGAGAGAGGCCAGAGCGCTAAGTAGAGAATTACAAGGTCAAACACTTGTTCACATGCAGGCCGTACCCCAACCCAACTGACACATCCCAAACGGGGCTTTACAGGGGGTTCTGAGGCCCTTCAGTCCTTCAGGTACAATGGAGCTTCACTCATCACCAACACTCACGCCACCCATCACTGAGAACACTCCAACTTGGCAAAGCAGCTCGAGTTTTGCAGCATTCATTCTTAAGGGTTTTGGCTATAACACCAGCCAAGAAAATTTACAGTTAGAACTAACCCAAGTTCCCTCCTCCATTGGCACCTCTTTCTCCATCGGTTCTCCAAAGCATTTCTTGAGTTCCTGGGGAGGACACACCAAGACTTTCCTCACTTAAATAGAGGAGAAAGAGGAGTCACAAAGCCTGCAGAAAACCTGACATCCACACACAGTGGACCCACACAGGAACAGTCTCAAGGCCCCGCAGCTACACAAAAGGTTGAATTAAGGAACCGTTTTCCTCAACAGGGAGAAATTAAGGATCAACTGAATACAACCACCACTTGTGGTTACTGTTGCTAGCCAGGAAGTGGAAAGAACAAAGCATTAATGCTGTTCCATCAGGGACATCAGGACCGTGAGGAAGCCCTTGTGGCCTCTCACCCCAAGGCCTGTCCAGAGCTGCTCCTCACTTCAGCTCAGCCCTGCATATGGGACGTGGCTTTTGACTTGTGGCCACAGGACTATTTCAGTTGGCAGCTTCATAGACATGATGGGGAGGGGGATGTCAGCAGGGTCACCCTTGACAAGCTGTGGCACGATGCAGAATCACAGAATCACAGAATCATTTTAGTTGGAAGAGAACCTCAGGATCACCAAGTCCAACTGTTAACCCACCCCTGGCACTACCCCGTTTCCCTGAGAACCTCATCTCCGTGTCTGTCCAACCCCTCCAAGGATGGTGACTCCACCACTGCCCTGGGCAGCCTGTTCCAATGCCCCACAGCCCTTTCCAGGAAGAAATTGTTCCCAAGATCCAACCTCAACCACCCCCGGCACAATTGAGGCTAATTCCTCTGCTCCTGTCACTCACCATTCGCGTTTTCCCTCCTTGACGCTGCTGCCCACTATGAGCTCGCACACAACCCCAGCTCTCCAGTTAACAAACGCGGCTGAAGTGCATTCAGCTGCAGCCAGGAGAGAAGAAGAAGGAAAATCAAGAGGCACTAGGAGGACAGAGACATGACGGGAAAATGCTCAAAATGTTTTAGATTCCCGCACCAATCTGTTGGTATTTCCCACACGGAGAAATATACATCCTGCCCCTTCTGTTCCATTGTCAGGGAAAGACCAAAGACTTTGAATGCTTCACTTGCCACTAAAGTATTCAGGATTAATTTTCCTGTGTATCTAGGAAAACGGTTACAGAAAACATCCTCTCCAACATGTTGATAAGGTCAGGGGCTCGTCCTCAGCCTCACCTGAGCCCCATTGCAGGTACTAAGAGACACGAGATCTCATTCCCTGTTGAAGACCCCAATACCAGCTTGGCTGGTAAAGCTTCCCATGGCAACTACCTCTAACATGTATCTTCTGATGGTCCTTAATCCATTTCTCAGTAAGCTGGCCTAGAAAAAGGAAATTTCTAATCCTAATAAAATAGTGGCTGTACAGGAATATTTTTTGACACGCTAACATCGCTGGAAATGGAAAGCCCACTTAAATAATTTTCTCTATGTAAATTAACCCCATAGTAACATCATCACACCTGTGCCAGGGTTATGCATATGGCAGATCGATCTGGATTTTGCAGACGATTTAAATAAAATAATCATAGAATCATAGAATGCTATGGATTGGAAGGGCCCTGGAAAGCTCATCCAGTGCAATCCCCCCATGGAGCAGGAACACCCAGGTGAGGTTACACAGGAAGGTGTCTGGGCGGGTTGGAATGTCTGCAGAGAAGGAGACTCCACAACCTCCCTGGGCAGCCTGGGCCAGTTCTCCGTTACCCTCGTGAGAAGTTTCTTCTCAAGTTGAAGTGGAACCTCTTATGTTCCAGTTTAAACCCATTACCCCTTGTCCTTCCATTGTTTGTCACCGAGAAGAGCCTGGCTCCATCCTTGTGAACACTCACCCTTTGTATATTTATAAACATTAATAAGGTCACCCCTCAGTCTCCTCTTCTCCAAACTAAAGAGCCCCAGCTCCCTCAGCCTTTCCTCACACGGGAGATGCTCCACTCCCTTCAGCATCTTGGTGGCTGCGCTGGACTCTCTCCAGCAGTTCCCTGTCCTGCTGGAACTCAGGAGCCCAGAACTGGACACAATATTCCAGGTGTGGTCTCCCCAGGGCAGAGCAGAGGGGCAGGAGAACCTCTCTGACCTACTGACCACCCCCCTTCTAATCCACCCCAGGTACCATTGGCCCTCTTGGCCACAAGGGCACAGTGCTGGCTCATGGTCACCCTGCTGTCCCCAGGACGCCCAGGTCCCTCTCCCCTACACTGCTCTCTAATGGATCATTCCCCAACTTATACTGGAACCTGGGGTTGCTCCTGCCCAGATTCAAGACTCTGCACTTGCCCTTGTTCTATTTCATTAAATTTTTCCCCGCCCAGCTCTCCAGCCTGTCCAGGTCTCTGATGGCAGCACAGCTTCCAGTGTCAGCCACTCCTCCCAGCTTGGTGTCACCAACAAACTTGCTGATAGTGCACTCTAGTCCCTCATCCAAGTCATTGATGAGTATATTGAACAGTACTGGCCCCAGCACCGACCCCTGAGGCACTGCACTGGATACTGGCCTCAACTGGACTCTGCCCCATTGACCACGACTCTCTGGTTTCTTCCCTTCAGCCAGTTCGCTGTTCACCTCACTACCCGATCATCCAGACCGCACTCCTTCAGTTTAGCAGCGAGGATGCTGTGGGAGACTGTGTCAAATGCTTTACTGAAGTCAAGGTAGACCACATCCACCGCCCTGCCATCATCTATCCACCTCACAATATCTTCATAAAAGGCTATGAGATTGGTCAAGCGTGACTTCCCCTTGGTGAAGCCATGCTGACTGCCCCTAATGACAATCTTATCCCTGATATGCCTTGAGATGGCACCAAGGATAAGTCCTTCCATTACTTTCCCAGGTATTGAGGTGAGGCTGACCGGGCTAAAATTGTCGAGGGTTAAGATTGCGGGGCGACAATAAAACCCTGGCAGATGTATTGTTAACCCCCTCTCCCACCCCACTTCCCCCTTTTTGCCCCTCCCTCTTCCCCCTTCCCACAGGCGATCAGGAGCGATAGAAGGACAGAGAGAAGAGACTTGGAAAAATTAACAATGTTTTACTAATTCTACTAATAAGAATAGAGAAAATAATACAAAATATACAAAACCAATCTTGAAAGTCTCAGCAACTGTAGAGCCGGCAACCAAAGTCCTGGATTAGACTCTGCAGCCAACCGGAGCTGGATTCAGTCTCTCACTAGGCCTCAGTTTGCAGGGACGACTAGCAAGGTCGTCTCCTAATGTCGGCCATAAGGAAAAAGGGAAAAGGGACGAGATCCTCGTGATCTCCCACTTTATATGAAGTATTCACGTGAATGGAATGTTATACACAGTTGGTCAGTTTCTTGGTCACCTGTTTCTCGTCGCCCCCCTCGCGAGATGTCCACCCATGCTTATCAATAAGTTTGCATTCCATTGCTAGGTTTACCAAAACATGTGTCTGGTTCTCCAGGACAATGCAGTAAATTTGAAGGCTTTAGCTGACAGGCAAAATTCACTGAAAGAGAAACATGTTTTTAACAAAACCAGGACACTGAAGTCAAGGTAGACTACATCCACCGCCCTGCCATCATCTATCCACCTCACAATATCTTCATAAAAGGGTATGAGGTTGGTCAAGCGTGACTTCCCCTTGGTGAAGCCATGTTGACTGCCCCTAATGACAATCTTATCCCTGATATGCCTTGAGATGGCACCAAGGATAAGCTGTTCCATTACTCTCCCAGGTATCGAGGTGAGGCTGACCGGGCTATAATTACCCGGGTATTCCTTCTTGCCCTTTTTGAAGACTGGAGTGACGTTAGCTTTCCTCCAGTCCTCAGGCACCTCTCCCGTCTCCCAAGACTTGGCAAAGATGATGGAGAGCGGTCCAGAAAAGACATCAGCCAGCTCCCTCAGCACCCGCGGGTGCATCCCATCTGGACCCGTGGATTTGTGGATGTTCAGATTGCCTAATTGTTCCTTCACCCAGTCCTCATCAACCAAGGCAAATTCTTGCACCGTCCTGCCTTTGTCTGGGGCCTCAGCAGTGCGGGGCTCCTCAGGACAGCCTCCGGCAGAGCAGAAAGAGAAAAAGAACCGTTCAGTAACTCTACCTTCTCTGTATCTTCTGTTGCCAGGGCTCCCACCTCGTTCATCAGTGGGCCTACATTGCCTCTGGTGTTCGTTTTATCTGCCACGTATTTGAAAAAGCTCTTCCTGTTGTCCTTGACCCCTCGTGCCAGCTTTAATTCTAAGGAGGCCTTAGCTTTCCAGGTTGCCTCCCTTCATCCCCTGACAGCAGCCTTATATTCTCCCCAAGTGGCCAGCCCCTCCTTCCACGATCTATCAACTCTCCTCTTCCACCTGAGCTTGCCCAGCAGTTCCTGTTTAACCACGCAGGTCTCCTGGCTCCCTTCCTTGACTTCCTACGTGTCAGGATGCTCTGATCTTGTGCCCGGTAGACACAGTCCCTGAACACTAACCAACTATCTTGGGCCCCTTTACCTTCAAGCAGCCTTGCCCATGGGATTTCCCCCAGCAATTGCCTGAAAAGGCCAAAGTTGGCCCTGCTGAAGTCCAGGGTTGCAATTCTGCTTGCTGTTCTGTTCCTGCCGCACAAGATCCTGAACTCCACCATGTCATGGTCACTACAACCCAGGCAGCCTTCAACCTTTACTGCTTCGACCAGCCCCTCCTTGTTAGTGAGGATGAGCTCCAGCAGCTCCTCTCGTGGTGGGCTCCTCCACCATCTGCATGAGGAAGTTCTCATCAAGGCACTGGAGGAACCTCCTGGGCTGTGCCTGGCTGGCTGAATGGTCCTTCCAGCAAACAGCAGGGAAGTTCAAATCCCCACCACAACCAGGGCCTGTGAGTGTGAGGCCGCTCTCAGCTGCCTGTAGAGGCCTCATCAGCTTCCTGACCTTGATCTGGTGGCCTGTAACAGACACCCTCAACAGTGTCTCCCCTGCCAGCCTGCCCCTTAATTCTCACCCATAATAATAAAAAAACAGTCTTCACAGCAAATATACTCATTGAAAGCAATTGATAGAGGCCTGGAAAGAAAGCACAACTAGAACATTCCACAAGGAGACACGGACATGAATCAATCAGAAGAAGAATCAGTAAGAACATGAATCAAATAAGAACCGGGGATTAGAGAGGAATGTGCCTTGATGTGAGTCAAGCAAACACGGATGTAATAAGGACGAGAAGAGGATGCTCATAAACTCTACACAATTTCTTTCTTTTTATTTCACAGTTACTGGCTTTTCTCTTGATTGTATCTTCAAGGGCACAAACATTTAAAAATAAAAAGAAAAAAGGGAAGGGAAGGGAAGGGAAGGGAAGGGAAGGGAAGGGAAGGGAAGGGAAGGGAAGGGAAGGGAAGGGAAGGGAAGGGAAGGGAAGGGAAGGGAAGGGAAGGGAAGGGAAGGGAAGGGAAGGGAAGGGAAGGGAAGGGAAGGGAAAGGAAAGGAAAGGAAAGGAAAGGAAAGGAAAGGAAAGGAAAGGAAAGGAAAGGAAAGGAAAGGAAAGGAAAGGAAAGGAAAGGAAAGGAAAGGAAAGGAAAGGAAAGGAAAGGAAAGGAAAGGAAAGGAAAGGAAAGGAAAGGAGATATGATAGTAAGGAGAAAGCCGCCTGATGAATCCAGCTTTCTCTGTACTCCAATCAAGCTCCGTCCAGCTGCATCAGTCACAGGCCCAGACAAGCAAATGCTGCTCCCACCTCCTGCTCATCCTGACCCTGCACGGCCCGAGTACCTGCGCATCTCCACTATTTTTATTCTGTCACAGAATCACAGAATGGTTTGGGTTGGAAGGGACCTGCAAAGCTCATCTAGTCCCGCCCCATGCCATGAGCTTAGAAACAAAGAGACAAATGTCCAGGTTCCAGAGGATCCAAGTATATTAGTTCTATGGAATAGGATAAAAAAGGCGAAAAACGTGAAAACAAAAAATATGTTTCATGCCGGTGTGGATGAACAGGAGGAAGCAAGGCTCTCATTCAAGTCACATCAAAACAGCTATGGAAAACCTTCTGGAAAATTCTGGCTCCCAAGGCCTCTGTGATGTCACCGCGTGTTGCCATGACGACCCCACGCTGTCCCCAAGCCCATCTGGCCACTGACAGCCCGCCTGTCCGGTCAGATTTCCTGCGCTCTCCAGTGATTCCCACTGCGAGCAGAGCACTCGAAGGCAAACTCACCTGATTTCTCCCGATCCTCACCCACCTTGATCCCCGTCCGTCCTGATCCTCGTCCGTCCTCCTCCTCATCCAACCCCGTCCTCGTCTCTTCTTCTCGTCATCCTCCTCCTCGCCCGTCCTCCTCCTCGCCCTTGACCCTTATTCCTCGCCAACCCTCGTCCTCATCCGGTTTGTTCGCTGCAGCTGAGCCAGGTGATGGACCAGGACTCATTCTGGGAGAGGTTTCAGAGCTTCCCTGCCGCAGTTTAGCACCAGTGATGAAAAAGAAACATCCTTCCTTCCCGGCCCTCTTCACTCCAACAAATTGGAGTGAAGAAATCCACCTACCCCCAAAAATCACACTTGAGATGGGAAATCATGGGGACAGGAGACCATCATGACAGGAAACTCCCGTGGGTCTGAGAAATCATTACTAGGAAATATGGTTGGGATGGGAAACCACCACTTAGGGCAGGCCGGGGCAGGCAGTCACCAGCAGGATGGGAAATCACTGAGATGGGAGGACGTGGTGTGAAAACTCAACCCCTCACAACACTGATGCTGATGCTGGTGGAATCATGGCCATGGGGACGGAGGCTGTTTGTCCCCGTGCAACCCCACACTGACCAACAGACATGGCCGGGGCAGCAGCAGCTCCCGTTCCTCCTGCTGCTCCTGCCCTCCAGGTCACCCCAACCGGCTGTGACCCCCAGGATCTCACCCCATCTCCCCTCTGTGCTTCCCCAACAGAGAGGATCCCTCGCCAGCTGCTGATGGCGTGGCAGGCACAAGCCAGCAGATACACCACCCCGGCCATGGCTGCACCTGTGCCTGCCCACCTGCCGCCCACCAGCCAAGGGCTGCTGGTGCCCCCCCAGCCTGCCCAGCACTACCCTGTCACCTACCACCTGGGACAGGGCAGCGTCTGGCAGGGGGTGCCAGGGACCCTGGGGCAGCTGCTGCAGCTCCCGCCAGGGGTGCAGCTGCAGCAGGTCCCCCAGGTGGTGCAGCTGTCCCCAGGGGTGCAGCTTTGCCACGGGGTGCAGCAGGTCCAGCTGCCCCAAGGGGTGCAGCTGGTGCAGGTCCCCCAAGGGGTCCAGCTGCCCCCTGGCCCTGCTGCATATCCACCACCCTACCCCTGGGGACAGCAGCTGGTGACCGGCACCACGCTGGTGCCACAACAGCCCATGGGGCTGGGGCCATGGGCTGTGGTCCAAGGGCAGCCCCTGTACCCCGCGGGCTCATACCAGCCGCCCGTCCCTGCCCGCCCCGGCCCCCCGACAGCCCGTGGCCCCGCGGCTCGGCGGGTGCGGAGCCGCCCTGCGCCCCACACCCTGCCTGACACCAGCAAGGAGCCAGCGGAGGCCTCCGGCAGGGACGGCGTGGCTGCGGAGCTCAGTGTCCCCGCTGCCATCCCCCACCAGCCCGCCCTGGCTGCACCACCAGAGACATCCAGTGGGGAGCCCACAGGTGAGTGCCAGGGCTGGCAGAGCCCACGGGTGGGAGGACAAGCTGAGGACAGCTGGTATCACCCACCTTGGATGGTTTTGTTTGCTTTGTCAGCAGAGGTGACCACCAAGGCAGCCCTGGGGAGCCCGGGGGGTCTCCCCCAGCAGGAACCACCTACCTGCACAGGGGCTGCTGTCGAGTCGGACCCAGACACCATGGCCGACGACCAGATCGCCTGGCTGGAAGCCACCATGGGTGGGGATGACGTCCCCGATGTCGCGGACAGCCCCGACCTGGCCAGCTTCCTCCGTGAGCTCCCTGACCTCTCTGGGTACGTGGGACATGGCAGCTGCCCAAAGCAGCCAGCGGTGGCACTGGGGATGGGGAACACCAACCCTCATGTCCATGACACCACAAACCCACCACCTGCCTCAACGAGCTCCCCGATCTCTCCGAGCACAGGGCAGAGAACACCAGCCCCGGAGAGCGAGTGGCGGCGGTGACGCTGGAGGACGGCGAGGACACCAGCCGTGTCCCCAGCTCTCCCAGCATCCTGACCCAGCCGCTGGACTTCTCCGAGTACGTGGCAGATGGCGGCTGCTCCAAGAAAACAGTGGTGGCCGTGGGGCTGGGGGACAGCGAGGACACCATCCCTGATATCCTTCCTTGCCCCAACAGCCTCAGGGAGCTCGATGGCTTCTGGGAGCAAGTGGACGACAGCACATGCTTCCAGGACCAAGTGTCGCTGGCACAGCTCGGGGACAGCGGGGATGCCGGCATTACCACCTGTGGCCCCTGCATGACCGCTGAGGTCGTCGAGGAGCTCCCAGACCTCCCCCAGTACGTGGCAGAGGGCAGATGTCCCAAAGAGCTAGTGGTGGTGGGGGCGCTGAGGGATGGTGAGCACACCATCCCCGATGTCCCTGACATCCCCCACTTGACCCCTCCCTCAACAAGCTTCCCCATCTCTTGGAACACAGGGCAGAGGGCAGCTGCATGGACATGGAGGACCCAGTGACAGGGGAGAAGCTGCTCTACGGGGACACCACCTTCCCCGATGGCCTTGACAGCCTGGCCAGCAGCACCCCTGTCACTGGGGACTTCTGGGAGCACGGCCCAGAGGGTGACAGCCCGCAGGAGCGCCTGGCGACGGCCATGATGGGGGACACTGACCCCTTCTGGGGGGTGATGGCCTCCCCATCACCGACTCCCTGGGGGTCATGGGACACTGGGGACAAAGACCTGCAGGTCCCCCTGCCCAGCCCCCTGCCCAGCCCCCGACCTGCGCCCCAGCCTCGCCTGCCCTCCACAGCCCAACTCATGGAGGAGCTGCAGCGCAGGCAGCTCCGGGTGCTGCTCACCCGCCTGCCCCTGCCACCGGGCACCGTCACCTGCCGGGGGCTGCCGGGACCGGGAGCTGCAGGCGCGCCAGAAACACCAAGCGCCCCGCGCAGTGAGAGATCCTGAGGGCCACAGGACTGCTCCGCTTGACACCATCCCGGCGAAAGCGCAGAACACCTGTGACCAGGAGCCCTCCCGGCCACCATCATGCGCTGGCCCTGCCACCGCCAAGCGCTACGTTGCCACCTCCACCTGGCAACCCTGCTGGCCCCAAGCCTGGAGAAGAGGCCACGGCCCTGCCTGGCACCTCGCGGTCACCCAGGGGGAACCACCATCCACAACCAGGACCCCCCGGCCTGGTACCACCAGCACCGCGACCACCACCTCTACCCCTTCCTACTGCTGACAGGCCACAGCACCGGCATGCCCACCACCCGCTGGGACCGGCGTCCCCAGGAGCAGCGTCCCCACCCGGGCTGAAGACGCACCCCACCGGGGGACACAGGACTGAACACCAGCGATCCGAACCCCAGCAGCCGAGCTGGCTGTGCCTGTGCCCACGGCGACATGTAACCTACCGCTCCAGCACTGTCTCCGTGGTTCCCACATCCAGAGGAGGTGTGGAGGCAGATACCTGAACCCACACACCCTCTCCAGCCCCTCTCAGATGCCGCTTTCTTGCTCCATTCATTAAACCACTTGGGTGTTGGCTTTGCAGCACCTCTGCCTGTGTCATTTGTGCGGTGGGGAGGGGGTGAACGCAGCCCCTGCCCACCCCGAGGGTGGCTGAGCTGGCTGGAACGGACACAGGAGAGAGATGGGGACAGGAGGTATCGCTCCACGGGACGGTCGTCTCCGGGGGGGAAACGACGGGGATGGCATCACTACTGGGTTTACCGGGGCCTCCATCACTGTCCCAGCACCGGTGCCTCCATCACTGCCCCGGAACAAGCGGCACCATGGCTACCCCAGCAGTGGCGTCGCAGGCCTCAAGCTGCCCTCACAGAACATTTGCACCCATCCCCGTGCCCACTGAGGAGAGAGGCCAGAGCGCTAAGTAGAGAATTACAAGGTCAAACACTTGTTCACATGCAGGCCGTACCCCAACCCAACTGACACATCCCAAGACGGGGCTTTACAGGGGGTTCTGAGGCCCTTCAGTCCTTCAGGTACAATGGAGCTTCACTCATCACCAACACTCACGCCACCCATCACTGAGAACACTCCAACTTGGCAAAGCAGCTCGAGTTTTGCAGCATTCATTCTTAAGGGTTTTGGCTATAACACAGCCAAGAAAATTTACAGTTAGAACTAACCCAAGTTCCCTCCTCCATTGGCACCTCTTTCTCCATCGGTTCTCCAAAGCATTTCTTGAGTTCCTGGGGGAAGGACACACCAAGACTTTCCTCACTTAAATAGAGGAGAAAGAGGGAGTCACAAAGCCTGCAGAAAACCTGACATCCACACACAGTGGACCCACACAGGAACAGTCTCAAGGCCCCGCAGCTACACAAAAGGTTGAATTAAGGAACCGTTTTTCCTCAACAGGGAGAAATTAAGGATCAACTGAATACAACCCACCACTTGTGGTTACTGTTGCTAGCCAGGAAGTGGAAAGAACGAAGCATTAATGCTGTTCCATCAGGGACATCAGGGACCGTGAGGAAGCCCTTGTGGCCTCTCACCCCAAGGCCTGTCCAAGAGCTGCTCCTCACTTCAGCTCAGCCCTGCATATGGGACGTGGCTTTTGACTTGTGGCCACAGGACTATTTCAGTTGGCAGCTTCATAGACATGATGGGGAGGGGGGATGTCAGCAGGGTCACCCTTGACAAGCTGTGGCACGATGCAGAATCACAGAATCACAGAATCATTTTAGTTGGAAGAGAACCTCAGATCACCAAGTCCAACTGTTAACCCACCCCCTGGCACTACCCCGTTTCCCTGAGAACCTCATCTCCGTGTCTGTCCAACCCCTCCAAGGATGGTGACTCCACCACTGCCCTGGGCAGCCTGTTCCAATGCCCCACAGCCCTTTCCAGGAAGAAATTGTTCCCAAGATCCAACCTCAACCACCCCGGCACAATTGAGGCCAATTCCTCTGCTCCTGTCACTCACCATTCGCGTTTTTCCCCTCCTTGACGCTGCTGCCCACTATGAGCTCGCACACAACCCCAGCTCTCCAGTTAACAAACGCGGCTGAAGTGCATTCAGCTGCAGCCAGGAGAGAAGAAGAAGGAAAAACAAGAGGCACTAGGGAGGACAGAGACATGACGGGAAAATGCTCAAAATGTTTTAGATTCCCGCACCAATCTGTTGGTATTTCCACACGGAGAAATATACATCCTGCCCCTTCTGTTCCATTGTCAGGGAAAGACCAAAGACTTTGAATGCTTCACTTGCCACTAAAGTATTCAGGATTAATTTTCCTGTGTATCTAGGAAAACGTTACAGAAAACATCCTCTCCAACATGTTGATAAGGTCAGGGGCTCGTCCTCAGCCTCACCTGAGCCCCATTGCAGGTACTAGAGACACCGAGATCTCATTCCCTGTTGAAGACCCCAATACCAGCTTGGCTGGTAAAGCTTCCCATGCAACTACCTCTAACATGTATCTTCTGATGGTCCTTAATCCATTTCTCAGTAAGCTGGCCTAGAAAAAGGAAATTCTAATCCTAATAAAATAGTGGCTGTACAGGAATATTTTTTGACACGCTAACATCGCTGGAAATGGAAAACGCCACTTAAATAATTTTCTCTATGTAAATTAAACCCCATAGTAACATCATCACACCTGTGCCAGGGTTATGCATATGGCAGATCGATCTGGATTTTTGCAGACGATTTAAATAAAATAATCATAGAATCATAGAATGCTATGGATTGGAAGGGCCCTGGAAAGCTCATCCAGTGCAATCCCCCCCATGGAGCAGGGAACACCCAGGTGAGGTTACACAGGAAGGTGTCCGGGGCGGGTTTGGAATGTCTGCAGAGAAGGAGACTCCACAACCTCCCTGGGCAGCCTGGGCCAGTTCTCCGTTACCCTCGTGAGAAGTTTCTTCTCAAGTTGAAGTGGAACCTCTTATGTTCCAGTTTAAACCCATTACCCCTTGTCCTTCCATTGTTGTCACCGAGAAGAGCCTGGCTCCATCCTTGTGAACACTCACCTTTGTATATTTATAAACATTAATAAGGTCACCCCTCAGTCCTCCTCTTCTCCAAACTAAAGAGCCCCAGCTCCCTCAGCCCTTTCCTCACACGGGAGATGCTCCACTCCCTTCAGCATCTTGGTGGCTGCGCTGGACTCTCTCCAGCAGTTCCCTGTCCTGCTGGAACTCAGGAGCCCAGAAACTGGACACAATATTCCAGGTGTGGTCTCCGCCAGGGCAGAGCAGAGGGGCAGGAGAACCTCTCTGACCTACTGACCCACCCCCCTTCTAATCCACCCCAGGTACCATTGGGCCCTCTTGGCCACAAGGGCACAGTGCTGGCTCATGGTCACCCTGCTGTCCACCAGGACGCCCAGGTCCCTCTCCCCTACACTGCTCTCTAATGGATCATTCCCCAACTTATACTGGAACCTGGGGTTGCTCCTGCCCAGATTCAAGACTCTGCACTTGCCCTTGTTCTATTTCATTAAATTTTCCCCGCCCAGCTCTCCAGCCTGTCCAGGTCTCTGATGGCAGCACAGCTTCCAGTGTCAGCCACTCCTCCCAGCTTGGTGTCACCAACAAACTTGCTGATAGTGCACTCTAGTCCCTCATCCAAGTCATTGATGAATATATTGAACAGTACTGGCCCCAGCACCGACCCCTGAGGGCACTGCACTGGATACTGGCCTCAACTGGACTCTGCCCCATTGACCACGACTCTCTGGTTTCTTCCCTTCAGCCAGTTTCGCTGTTCACCTCACTACCCGATCATCCAGACCGCACTCCTTCAGTTTAGCAGCGAGGATGCTGTGGGAGACTGTGTCAATGCTTTACTGAAGTCAAGGTAGACCACATCCACCGCCCTGCCATCATCTATCCACCTCACAATATCTTCATAAAAGGCCTATGAGATTGGTCAAGCGTGACTTCCCCTTGGTGAAGCCATGCTGACTGCCCCTAATGACAATCTTATCCCTGATATGCCTTGAGATGCGACCAAGGATAAGTCCTTCCATTACTTTCCCAGGTATTGAGGGTGAGGCTGACCGGGCTAAAAATGTCGAGGGTTAAGATTGCGAGGGCGACAATAAAACACTGGCAGATGTATTGTTAACCCCCTCTCCCACCCCACTTCCCCCTTTTTTGCCCCTCCCCTCTTCCCCCTTCCCACAGGCGATCAGGAGCGATAGAAGGACAGAGAAGAGACTTGGAAAAATTAACAATGTTTTACTAATTCTACTATAAGAATAGAGAAAATAATACAAAATATACAAAACCAATCTTGAAAGTCTCAGCAACTGTAGAGCCGGCAACCAAAGTCCTGGATTAGACTCTGCAGCCAACCGGAGCTGGATTCAGTCTCTCACTAGGCCTCAGTTTGCAGGGACGACTAGCAAGGTCGTCTCCTAATGTCGGCCATAAGGAAAAAGGGAAAAGGGACGAGATCCTCGTGATCTCCCACTTTATATGAAGTATTCACGTGAATGGAATGTTATACACAGTTGGTCAGTTTCTTGGTCACCTGTTTCTCGTCGCCCCCCTCGCGAGATGTCCACCCATGCTTATCAATAAGTTTGCATTCCATTGCTAGGTTTACCAAAACATGTGTCTGGTTCTCCAGGACAATGCAGTAAATTTGAAGGCTTTAGCTGACAGGCAAAATTCACTGAAAGAGAAACATGTTTTAAACAAAACCAGGACACTGAAGTCAAGGTAGACTACATCCACCGCCCCGCCATCATCTATCCACCTCACAATATCTTCATAAAAGGGGTATGAGGTTGGTCAAGCGTGACTTCCCCTTGGTGAAGCCATGTTGACTGCCCCTAATGACAATCTTATCCCTGATATGCCTTGAGATGGCACCAAGGATAAGCTGTTCCATTACTCTCCCAGGTATCGAGGTGAGGCTGACCGGGCTATAATTACCCGGGTATTCCTTCTTGCCCTTTTTGAAGACTGGAGTGACGTTAGCTTTCCTCCAGTCCTCAGGCACCTCTCCCGTCTCCCAAGACTTGGCAAAGATGATGGAGAGCGGTCCAGAAAAGACATCAGCCAGCTCCCTCAGCACCCGCGGGTGCATCCCATCTGGACCCGTGGATTTGTGGATGTTCAGATTGCCTAATTGTCCTTCACCCAGTCCTCATCAACCAAGGCAAATTCTTGCACCGTCCTGCCTTTGTCTGGGGCCTCAGCAGTGCGGGGCTCCTCAGGACAGCCTCGGCAGAGCAGAAAGAGACAAAGAACCGTTCAGTAACTCTACCTTCTCTGTATCTTCTGTTGCCAGGGCTCCCACCTCGTTCATCAGTGGGCCTACATTGCCTCTGGTGTCGTTTTATCTGCCACGTATTTGAAAAAGCTCTTCCTGTTGTCCTTGACCCCTCGTGCCAGCTTTAATTCTAAGGAGGCCTTAGCTTTCCAGGTTGCCTCCCTTCATCCCCCTGACAGCAGCCTTATATTCTCCCCAAGTGGCCAGCCCCTCCTTCCACGATCTATCAACTCTCCTCTTCCACCTGAGCTTGCCCAGCAGTTCCTGTTTAACCACGCAGGTCTCCTGGCTCCCTTCCTTGACTTCCTACGTACTAACCAACTATCTTGGGCCCCTTACCTTCAGGCAGCCTTGCCCATGGGATTTCCCCCAGCAATTGCCTGAAAAGGCCAAAGTTGGCCCTGCTGAAGGTCCAGGGTTGCAATTCTGCTTGCTGTCTGTTCCTGCCGCACAAGATCCTGAACTCCACCATGTCATGGTCACTACAACCCAGGCAGCCTTTCAACCTTTACTGCTTCGACCAAGGCCCCCTCCTTGTTAGTGAGGATGAGCTCCAGCAGCTCCTCTCGTGGTGGGCTCCTCCACCATCTGCATGAGGGAAGTTCTCATCAAGGCACTGGAGGAACCTCCTGGGCTGTGCCTGGCTGGCTGAATGGTCCTTCCAGCAAACAGCAGGGAGTTCAAATCCCCACCA
>NW_027043691.1:0-52563 GCF_036013475.1 Columba livia
TAGAAAGGGGAAAGAAAGCCCAAAGAAAGCCCAAAGAAATGGGAAAGAAAGCGCAAAGAAACCCCAAAGAAAGGGGAAAGAAAGCCCAAAGAAAGGGGAAAGAAAACCCAAAGAAAGGGGAAAGAAAGCCCAAAGAAAGGGGAAAGACAGCCCAAAGAAAGCCCAAAGAAAGGGGAAAGAAAGCCCAAAGAAAGGGGAAAGAAAGCTCAAAGAAAGCCAAAGAAAGCCCAAAGAAAGCCCAAGAAAGGGGAAAGAAAGCCCAAAGAAAGGGAATGAAAGCCCAAAGAAAGGGGAAAGAAAGCCCAAAGAAAGGGGAAAGAAAGCCCAGAGAAAGGGGAAAGAAAGCCCAAAGAAAGGGGAAAGAAAGCCCAAAGAAAGGGGAAAGAAAGCCCAAAGAAAGGGGAAAGAAAGCCCAAAGAAAGGGGAAAGAAAGCCCAAAGAAAGCCCAAAGAAAGCCCAAAGAAAGGGGAAAGAAAGCCCAAAGAAAGGGGAATGACAGCCCAAAGAAAGGGGAAAGAAAGCCCAAAGAAAAGGAAAGAAAGCCCAAAGAAAGGGGAAAGAAAGCCCAAAGAAAGGGAAAGAAAGCCCAAAGAAAGGGGAATGACAGCCCAAAGAAAGGGGAAAGAAAGCCCAAAGAAAGGGGAAAGAAAGCCCAAAGAAAGGGGAAAGAAAGCCCAAAGAAAGGGGAAAGAAAGCCCAAAAAAAGGGGAAAGAAAGCCAAAGAAAGGGGAAAGAAAGCCCAAAGAAAGGGGAAAGAAAGCCCAAAGAAATCCCAAAGAAAGACCAAAGAAAGTGGAAAGAAAGGGGAAAGAAAGGGGAAAGAAAGCCCAAAGAAAGCCCAAAGAAAGCCCAAAGAAAGCCCACAGAAAGGGGAAAGAAAGCCCAAAGAAAGCCCAGAGAAAGGGGAAAGAAATCCCAAAGAAGGGGGAAAGACAGCCCAAAGAAAGCCCAAAGAAAGGGAAAGAAAGCCCAAAGAAAGGGGAAAGAAAGCCAAAGAAGCCCAAAGAAAGCCCACAGAAAGGGGAAAGGAAGCCCAAAGAAAGCCCAAAGAAAGCCCACAGAAAGGGGAAAGAAAGCCCAAAGAAAGGGAAAGAAAGCCCAAAGAAAGGGGAAAGAAAGCCCAAAGAAAGGGGAAAGAAAGCCCAAAGAAAGGGGAAAGAAAACCCAGAGAAAGCCCAAAGAAAGTCCAAAGAAAGCCCAAAGAAAGCCCAAAGAAAAGGGAAAGAAAGGGAAAGAAAACCCAAAGAAAGCCCAAAGAAAGCCCAAGGAAAGCCCAAAGAAAGGGGAAAGAAAGCCCAAAGAAAGGGGAAAGAAAGCCCAAAGAAAGCCCAAAGAAAGCCCACAGAAAGGGGAAAGAACGCCCGAAGAAAGGGGAAAGAAAGCCCAAAGAAAGGGGAAAGAAAGGGGAAAGAAAGCCCAAAGAAAGGGGAAAGAAAGCCCAAAGAAACAGCAAGGAAAGGGAAAGAAAGTCCAAAGAAAGGGGAAAGAAAGCCAAAGGAAAGGGAAACAAAGCCCAAAGAAAGGGGAAAGAAAGGGGAAAGAAAGCCCAAAGAAAGGGGAAAGAAAGCCCAAAGAAAGCCCAAAGAAAGGGGAAAGAAAGCCCAAAGAAACCCCAACGAAAGGGGAAAGAAAGCCCAAAGAAAGGGGAAAGAAAGCCAAAGGAAAGGGGAAAGAAAGCCCAAAGAAAAAGGAAATAAAGCCCAAAGAAAGGGGAAAGAAAGCCCAAAGAAAGGGGAAGAAAGCCCAAAGAAAGCCCAAAGAAAGCCCAAAGAAAGGGGAAAGAAAGCCAAAGAAAGCCCAAAGAAATGGGAAAGAAAGCGCAAAGAAACCCCAAAGAAAGGGAAAGAAAGCCCAAAGAAAGGGGAAAGAAAACCCAAAGAAAGGGGAAAGAAAGCCCAAAGAAAGGGGAAAGACAGCCCAAAGAAAGCCCAAAGAAAGGGGAAAGAAAGACCAAAGAAAGGGGAAAGAAATCTCAAAGAAAGGCCAAAGAAACGGGAAAGAAAGCCCAAAGAAAGCCCAAAGAAAGCCCAAAGAAAAGGGAAAGAAAGCCCAAAGAAAGGGGAAAGAAAGCCAAAGAAAGGGGAATGACAGCCCAAATAAAGGGGAAAGAAAGCCCAAAGCAAGGGGAAAGAAAGCCCAAAGAAAGGAGAAAGAAAGCCCAAAAAAAGCCCAAAGAAAGCCCAAAAAAAGCCCAAAGAAAGCCCAAAGAAAGTGGAAAGAAAGGGGAAAGAAAACCCAAAGAAAGACCAAAGAAAGCCCAAGGAAAGCCCAAAGAAAGGGGAAAGAAAGCCCAAAGAAGGGGAAAGAAAGCCCAAAGAAAGCCCAAAGAAAGCCCACAGAAAGTGGAAAGAAAGCCCAAAGAAAGGGGAAAGAAAGCCCAAAGAAAGCCCAAAGAAAGCCTAAAGAAAACCCAAAGAAAGCCCAAAGAAATCCCAAAGAAAGGGGAAAGAAAGCCCAAAGAAAGGGGAATGACAGCCCAAAGAAAGGGGAAAGAAAGCCCAAAGAAAGGGAAAGAAAGCCCAAAGAAAGGGGAAAGAAAGCCCAAAAAAAGGGGAAAGGAAGCCCAAAGAAAGGGGAAAGAAAGCCCAAAGAAAGGGGAAAGAAAGTCCAAAGAAAGGGGAAAGAAAGCCCAAAGAAATCCCAAAGAAAGTGGAAAGAAAGCCCAAAGAAAGCCCAAAGAAAGCCAAAGAAACCCCAAAGAAAGCCCACAGAAAGGGGAAAGAAAGCCCAAAGAAAGCCCAAAGAAAGCCCACAGAAAGGGGAAAGAAAGCCCAAAGAAAGGGGAAAGAAAGCCCAAAGAAATCCCAAAGAAAGGGGAAAGAAAGCCCAAAGAAGGGGGAAAGACAGCCCAAAGAAAGCCCAAAGAAAGGGGAAAGAAAGCCCAAAGAAAGGGGAATGACAGCCCAAAGAAAGGGGAAAGAAAGCCCAAAGAAAGGGGAAAGAAAGCCCAAAGAAACGGGAAAGAAAGCCCAAAGAAAGGGGAAAGAAAGCCCAAAGAAAGCCCAAAGAAAGCCCACAGAAAGTGGAAAGAAAGCCCAAAGAAAGGGGAAAGAAAGCCCAAAGAAAGCCCAAAGAACGCCTAAAGAAAACCCAAAGAAAGCCCAAAGAAATCCCAAAGAAAGGGGAAAGAAAGCCCAAAGAAAGGGGAATGACAGCCCAAAGAAAGGGGAAAGAAAGCCCAAAGAAAGGTGAAAGAAAGCCCAAAGAAAGGGGAAAGAAAGCCCAAAGAAAGGGGAAAGAAATTCCAAAGAAAGGGGAAAGAAAGCCCAAAGAAATCCCAAAGAAAGCCAAAGAAAGTGGAAAGAAACGGGAAAGAAAGTGGAAAGAAAGCCCAAAGAAAGCCCAAAGAAACCCCAAAGAAAGCCCACAGAAAGGGGAAAGAAAGCCCAAAGAAAGCCCAAAGAAAGCCCACAGAAAGGGGAAAGAAAGCCCAAAGAAAGGGGAAAGAAAGCCCAAAGAAAGCCCAAAGAAAGGGGAAAGAAAGCCCAAAGAAGGGGGAAAGACAGCCCAAAGAAAGCCCAAAGAAAGGGGAATGACAGCCCAAAGAAAGGGGAAAGAAAGCCCAAAGAAAGGTGAAAGAAAGCCCAAAGAAAGGGAAAGAAAGCCCAAAGAAATGGGAAAGAAAGTCCAAAGAAAGGGGAAAGAAAGCCCAAAGAAATCCCAAAGAAAGCCCAAAGAAAGTGGAAAGAAAGGGGAAAGAAAGGGGAAAGAAAGCCCAAAGAAAGCCCAAAGAAACCCCAAAGAAAGCCCACAGAAAGGGGAAAGAAAGCCCAAAGAAAGCCCAAAGAAAGCCCACAGAAAGGGGAAAGAAAGCCCAAAGAAAGGGGAAAGAAAGCCCAAAGAAGGGGGAAAGACAGCCCAAAGAAAGCCCAAAGAAAGGGGAAAGAAAGCCCAAAGAAAGGGGAAAGAAAGCTCAAAGAAAGGCCAAAGAAAGGGGTAAAAAAGGGGAAAAAAAGCCCAAAGAAAGGGGAAAGAAAGCCCAAAGAAAGGGGAAAGAAAGCCCAAAGAATGCCCAAAGAAAGCCCACAGAAAGGGGAAAGAAAGCCCAAAGAAAGGGGAAAGAAAGCCCAAAGAAAGCCCAAAGAAAGCTTAAAGAAAGCCCAAAGAAAGAAAAAGAAATCCCAAAGAAAGCCCAAAGAAAGCCCAAAGAAAGGGGAAAGAAAGCCCAAAGAAAGGGGAAAGAAAGCCCAAAGAAAGGGGAATGACAGCCCAAAGAAAGGGGAAAGAAAGCCCAAAGAAAGGGGAAAGAAAGCCCAAAGAAAGGGGAAAGAAAGCCCAAAGAAAGGGGAAAGAAAGCCAAAGAAAGAGGAAAGAAAGCCCAAAGAAAGGGGAAAGAAAGCCCAAAGGAGGGTGAAAGAAGCCCAAAGAAAGGGGAAAGAAAGCCCAAAGAAAGGGGAAAGAAAGCCCAAAAAAAGGGGAAAGAAAGCCCAAAGAAAGGGGAAAGAAAGCCCAAAGAAATCCCAAAGAAAGCCCAAAGAAAGGGGAAAGAAAGGGGAAAGAAAGCCCAAAGAAAGCCCAAAGAAAGCCCAAAGAAAGCCCACAGAAAGGGGAAGGAAAGCCCAAAGAAAGCCCAAAGAAAGCCCAAAAAAAGCCCACAGAAAGGGGAAAGAAAGCCAAAGAAAGGGGAAAGAAAGCCCAAAGAAAGCCCAAAGAAAGGGGAAAGAAAGCCCAAAGAAGGGGGAAAGACAGCCCAAAGAAAGCCAAAGAAAGGGGAAAGAAAGCCCAAAGAAAGCCCAAAGAAAGCCTAAAGAAAGCCCAAAGAAAGCAAAAGAAATCCCAAAGAAAGCCCAAAGAAAGCCCAAAGAAAGGGGAAAGAAAGCCCAAAGAAAGGGGAAAGAAAGCCCAAAGAAAGGGGAATGACAGCCCAAAGAAAGGGAAAGAAAGCCCAAAGAAAGGGGAAAGAAAGCACAAAGAAAGGGGAAAGAAAGCCCAAAAAAAGGGAAAGAAAGCCCAAAGAAAGGGGAAAGAAAGCCCAAAGAAAGGGGAAAGAAAGCCCAAAGAAAGGGAATGACAGCCCAAAGAAAGGGGAAGGAAAGCCAAAGAAAGCCCAAAGAAAGCCCAAAAAAAGCCCACAAAAAGGGGAAAGAAAGCCCAAAGAAAGGGGAAAGAAAGCCCAAAGAAAGCCCAAAGAAAGGGGAAAGAAAGCCCAAAGAAGGGGGAAAGACAGCCCAAAGAAAGCCCAAAGAAGGGGAAAGAAAGCCCAAAGAAAGCCCAAAGAAAGCCCAAAGAAAAGGGAAAGAAAGCCCAAAGAAAGGGGAAAGAAAGCCCAAAGAAAGGGGAATGACAGCACAAAGAAAGGGGAAAGAAAGCCCAAACAAAGGGGAAAGAAAGCCCAAAGAAAGGGGAAAGAAAGACCAAAGAAAGGGGAAAGAAAGCCCAAAAAAAGCCCAAAGAAAGCCCAAAGAAAGTGGAAAGAAAGGGGAAAGAAAGCCCAAAGAAAGCCCAAGAAAGCCCAAAGAAAGGGGAAAGAAAGCCCAAAGAAAGGGGAAAGAAAGCCCAAAGAAAGCCCAAAGAAAGCCCAAAGAAATCCCACAGAAAGTGGATAGAAAGCCAAAGAAAGGGGAAAGAAAGCCCAAAGAAAGCCTAAAGAAAGCCCAAAGAAAGCCCAAAGAAATCCCAAAGAAAGCTCAAAGAAAGCCCAAAGAAAGGGGAAAGAAAGCCCAAAGAAAGGGGAAAGAAAGCCCAAAGAAAGGGGAAAGAAAGCCCAAAGAAAGTGAAAAGAAAGGGGAAAGAAAACCCAAAGAAAGCCCAAGGAAAGCCCAAAGAAAGGGGAAAGAAAGCCCAAAGAAAGGGGAATGACAGCCCAAAGAAAGGGGAAAGAAAGCCCAAAGAAAGGAGAAAGAAAGCCTAAAGAAAGGGGAAAGACAGCCCAAAGAAAGGGGAAAGAAAGCCCAAAGAAAGGGGAAAGAAAGCCCAAAGAAAGCCTAGAAAGCCCAAATAAAGCCCAAAGAAAGGGGAAATAAAGCCCAAACAAAGGGAAAGACAGCCCAAAGAATGCCCAAAGAAAGAGGAAAGAAACCCCAAAGAAAGCCCAAGAAAGCCCAAAGAAAGCCCAAAGAAAGCCCAAAGAAAGGGGAAAAGAAAGCCCAAAGATAGGGAAAAGAAAGCTCAAAGAAAGGCCGAAGAAAGGGGAAAGAAAGCCCAAAGAAAGGGGAAAGAAATCCCAAAGAAATGGGAAAGAAAGCCCAAAGAAAGGGGAAAGAAAGCCCAAAGAAAGGAGAGAGAAAGCCCAAAGAAAGGGGAAAGAAAGCCCAAAGAAAGGGGAAAGAAAGCCCAAGAAAGGGGAAAGAAAGCCCAAAGAAAGCCAAAAGAAAGCCCAAAGAAAGCCCACAGAAAGGAGAAAGAAAGCCTAAAGAAAGGGGAAAGAAAGCCCAAAGAAAGCCCAAAGAAAGCCTAAAGAAAGCCCAAAGAAAGCCCAAAGAAATCCCAAAGAAAGCCCAAGGAAAGCCCAAAGAAATCCCAAAGAAAGCCCAAGGAAAGCCCAAAGAAAGGGGAAAGAAAGCCCAAAGAAAGGGGAAAGAAAGCCAAAGAAAGGGGAATGACAGCCCAAAGAAAGGGGAAAGAAAGCAAAAGAAAGGGAAAGAAAGCCCAAAGAAAGGGGAAAGAAAGACCAAAAAAAGGGGAAAGAAAGCCCAAAGAAAGGGGAAAGAAAGCCCAAAGAAAGCCCAAAGAAAGCCCAAAGAAAGGGGAAAGAAAGCCCAAAGAAAGCCCACAGAAAGGGGAAAGAAAGCCCAAAGAAAGGGGAAAGAAATCCCAAAGAAAGCCCAAAGAAAGCCCAAAGAAAGCCCAAAGAAAGCCCAAAGAAAGGGGAAAGAAAGGGGAAAGAAAGCCCAAAGAAAGCCCAAAGAAAGCCCAAAGAAAGCCCACAGAAAGGGGAAGGAAAGCCGAAAGAAAGCCCAAGAAAGCCCAAAAAAAGCCCACAGAAAGGGGAAAGAAAGCCCAAAGAAAGGGGAAAGAAAGCCAAAGAAATCCCAAAGAAAGGGGAAAGAAAGCCCAAAGAAGGGGGAAAGACAGCCCAAAGAAAGCCCAAAGAAAGGGGAAAGAAAGCCCAAAGAAAGGGGAAAGAAAGCTCAAAGAAAGGCCAAAGAAAGGGGAAAGAAAGGGGAAAGAAAGCCTAAAGAAAGGGGAAAGAAAGCCCAAAGAAAGGGGAAAGAAAGCGCAGAGAAAGGGGAAAGAAAGCCCAAAGAAAGCCCAAAGAAAAGGAAAGAAAGCCCAAAGAAAGGGGAAAGAAAGCCAAAGAAAGGGGAATGACAGCCCAAAGAAAGGGGAAAGAAAGCCCAAAGAAAGGGGAAAGAAAGCCCAAAGAAAGGGGAAAGAAAGCCCACAGAAATGGGAAATAAAGCCCAAAAAAAGCCCAAAGAAAGCCCAAAGAAAGTGGAAAGAAAGGGGAAAGAAAACCCAAAGAAAGCCCAAAGAAAGGGGAAAGAAAGCCCAAAGAAGGGGGAAAGACAGCCCAAAGAAAGCCCAAAGAAAGGGGAAAGAAAGCCCAAAGAAAGGGGAAAGAAAGCTCAAAGAAAGGCCAAAGAAAGGGGAAAGAAAGGGGAAAGAAACCCTAAGGAAAGGGGAAAGAAAGCCCAAAGAAAGGGGAAAGAAAGCCCAAAGAAAGGGGAAAGAAAGCCCAGAGAAAGGGGAAAGAAAGCCCAAAGAAAGCCAAAGAAAAGGGAAAGAAAGCCCAAAGAAAGGGGAAAGAAAGCCCAAAGAAAGGGGAATGACAGCCCAAAGAAAGGGGAAAGAAAGCCCAAAGAAAGGGGAAAGAAAGCCCAAAGAAAGGGGAAAGAAAGCCCAAAGAAAGGGGAAAGAAAGCCCAAAGAAATGGGAAAGAAAGCCCAAAAAAAGCCCAAAGAAAGCCCAAAGAAAGGGGAAAGAAAGCCCAAAGAAAGGGGAAAGAAAGTCCAAAAAAAGCCCAAAGAAAGCCCAAAAAAAGTGGAAAGAAAGGGGAAAGAAAACCCAAAGAAAGCCCAAAGAAAGCCCAGGGAAAGCCCCAAGAAAGGGGAAAGAAAGCCCAAAGAAAGGGGAAAGAAAGCCCAAAGAAAGCCAAAAGAAAGCCCAAAGAAAGCCCACAGAAAGGAGAAAGAAAGCCTAAAGAAAGGGGAAAGAAAGCCCAAAGAAAGCCCAAAGAAAGCCTAAAGAAAGCCCAAAGAAAGCCCAAAGAAATCCCAAAGAAAGCCCAAGGAAAGCCCAAAGAAATCCCAAAGAAAGCCCAAGGAAAGCCCAAAGAAAGGGGAAAGAAAGCCCAAAGAAAGGGGAAAGAAAGCCCAAAGAAAGGGGAATGACAGCCCAAAGAAAGGGGAAAGAAAGCCAAAGAAAGGGGAAAGAAAGCCCAAAGAAAGGGGAAAGAAAGCCCAAAGAAAGGGGAAAGAAAGCCCAAAGAAAGGGGAAAGAAAGCCCAAAGAAAGCCCAAAGAAAGCCCAAAGAAAGGGGAAAGAAAGCCCAAAGAAAGCCCACAGAAAGGGGAAAGAAAGCCCAAAGAAAGGGGAAAGAAATCCCAAAGAAAGCCAAAGAAAGCCCAAAGAAAGCCCAAAGAAAGCCCAAAGAAAGGGGAAAGAAAGGGGAAAGAAAGCCCAAAGAAAGCCCAAAGAAAGCCCAAAGAAAGCCACAGAAAGGGGAAGGAAAGCCGAAAGAAAGCCCAAAGAAAGCCCAAAAAAAGCCCACAGAAAGGGGAAAGAAAGCCCAAAGAAAGGGGAAAGAAAGCCCAAAGAAAGCCCAAAGAAAGGGGAAAGAAAGCCCAAAGAAGGGGGAAAGACAGCCCAAAGAAAGCCCAAAGAAAGGGGAAAGAAAGCCCAAAGAAAGGGGAAAGAAAGCTCAAAGAAAGGCCAAAGAAAGGGGAAAGAAAGGGGAAAGAAAGCCTAAGAAAGGGGAAAGAAAGCCCAAAGAAAGGGGAAAGAAAGCCCAAAGAAAGGGGAAAGAAAGCCCAGAGAAAGGGGAAAGAAAGCCCAAAGAAAGCCAAAGAAAAGGGAAAGAAAGCCCAAAGAAAGGGGAAAGAAAGCCCAAAGAAAGGGGAATGACAGCCCAAAGAAAGGGGAAAGAAAGCCCAAAGAAAGGGGAAAGAAAGCCCAAAGAAAGGGGAAAGAAAGCCCAAAGAAATGGAAAGAAAGCCCAAAAAAAGCCCAAAGAAAGCCCAAAGAAAGTGGAAAGAAAGGGGAAAGAAAACCAAAAGAAAGCCCAAAGAAAGCCCAAAGAAAGGGGAAAGAAAGCCCAAAGAAAGGGGAAAGAAAGCCCAAAGAAAGCCCACAGAAAGGGGAAAGAAAGCCACAGAAAGGGGATAGAAAGCCCAAAGAAAGGGGAAAGAAAGGCCAAAGAAAGCCCAAAGAAAGCCTAAAGAAAGCCCAAAGAAAGCCCAAAGAAATCCCAAAGAAAGCTCAAAGAAAGCCCAAAGAAAGGGGAAAGAAAGCCCAAAGAAAGGGGAAAGAAAGCCCAAAAAAAGCCCAAAGAAAGCCCAAAAAAAGCCCAAAGAAAGCCCAAAGAAAGTGGAAAGAAAGGGGAGAGAAAATCCAAAGAAAGCCCAAAGAAAGCCCAAGAAAAGCCCAAAGAAAGGGAAAGAAAGCCCAAAGAAAGGGGAAAGAAAGCCCAAAGAAAGGGGAATGACAGCCCAAAGAAAGGGGAAAGAAAGCCCAAAGAAAGGGGAAAGAAAGCCCAAAGAAAGGGGAAAGAAAGCCCCAAAGAAAGGGGAAAGAAAGCCCAAAGAAAGCCCAAAAAAAGCCCAAAGAAAGCCCAAAGAAAGCCCAAAGAAAGGGGAAATAAAGCCCAAAGAAAGGGGAAAGACAGCCCAAAGAATGCCCAAAGAAAGCCCAAAGAAAGGGGAAAGAAAGCCCAAAGAAAGGGGAAAGACAGCCCAAAGAAAGCCCAAAGAAAGGGAAAGAAAGCCCAAAGAAAGGGAAAAGAAAGCTCAAAGAAAGGCCGAAGAAAGGGGAAAGAAAGCCCAAAGAAAGGGGAAAGAAAGCCCAAAGAAAGGGGAAAGAAATCCCAAAGAAGGGGGAAAGAAAGCCCAAAGAAAGGGGAAAGAAAGCCCAGAGAAAGCCCAAATAAAGCCCAAAGAAAGCCCAAAGAAAGCCCAAAGAAAAGGGAAAGAAAGCCCAAAGAAAGGGGAAAGAAAGCCCAAAGAAAGGGGAATGGCAGCCCAAAGAAAGGGGAAAGAAAGCCCAAAGAAAGGGGAAAGAAAGCCCAAAGAAAGGGGAAAGAAAGCCCAAAGAAAGGGGAAAGAAATCCCAAAAAAAGCCCAAAGAAAGCCCAAAGAAAGTGGAAAGAAAGGGGAAAGAAAACCCAAAGAAAGCCCAAAGAAAGCCCAGGGAAAGACCAAAGAAAGGGGAAAGAAAGCCCAAAGAAAGGGGAAAGAAAGCCCAAAGAAAGCCAAAAGAAAGCCCAAAGAAAGCCCACAGAAAGGAGAAAGAAAGCCTAAAGAAAGGGGAAAGAAAGCCCAGAGAAAGCCCAAAGAAAGCCTAAGAAAGCACAAAGAAAGCCGAAAGAAATCCCAAAGAAAGCCCAAGGAAAGCCCAAAGAAATCCCAAAGAAAGCCCAAGGAAAGCATAAAGAAAGGGGAAAGAAAGCCAAAGAAAGGGGAAAGAAAGCCCAAAGAAAGGGGAATAACAGCCCAAAGAAAGGGGAAAGAAAGCCCAAAGAAAGGGGAAAGAAAGCCCAAAGAAAGGGGAAAGAAAGCCCAAAGAAAGGGGAATGACAGCCCAAAGAAAGGGGAAAGAAAGCCCAAAGAAAGGGGAAAGAAAGCCCAAAGAAAGGGGAAAGACAGCCCAAAGAAAGGGGAAAGAAAGTCCAAAGAAAGCCCAAAGAAAGCCCAAAGAAAGCCCAAAGAAAGGGAAAACAAAGCCCAAAGAAAGCCCACAGAAAGGGGAAAGAAAGCCCAAAGAAAGGGGAAAGAAAGCCCAAAGAAAGCCCAAAGAAAGCCCAAAGAAAGCCCAAAGAAAGCCCAAAGAAAGCCCAAAGAAAGCCCAAAGAAAGCCCAAAGAAATCCCAAAGAAAGCCCAAAGAAAGGGGAAAGAAAGCCCAAAGAAAGGGGAAAGAAAGCCCAAAGAAAGGGGAATGACAGCCCAAAGAAAGTGGAAAGAAAGCCCAAAGAAAGGGGAAAGAAAGCCCAAAGAAAGGGGAAAGAAAGCCCAAAGAAAGGGGAATGACAGCCCAAAGAAAGGGGAAAGAAAGCCCAAAGAAAGGGGAAAGAAAGCCAAAAAAAAGGGGAAAGAAAGCCCAAAGAAAGGGGAAAGAAAGCCCAAAGAAAGGGGATAGAAAGCCCAAAGAAAGCCCAAAGAAAGCCCATAGAAAGTGGAAAGAAAGGGGAAAGAAAGCCCCAAGAAAGCCCAAAGAAAGCCCAAAGAAAGCCCACAGAAAGCCCAAAGAAAGCCCAAAGAAAGCCCAAAAAAAGCCCAAAGGAAGGGGAAAGAAAGCCCAAAGAAACCCCAAAGAAAAGGGGAAAGAAAGCCCAAAGAAACCCCAAAGAAAGGGGAAAGAAAGCCCAAAGAAAGGGGAAAGAAAGCCCAAGGAAAGGGGAAAGAAAGCCCAAAGAAAGGGGAAATAAAGCCCAAAGAAAGGGGAAAGAAAGCCCAAAGAAAGGGGGAAGTAAGCCCAAAGAAAGCCCAAAGAAAGGGGAAAGAAAGGGGAAAGAAAGCCCAAAGAAAGCCCAAAGAAAGGGGAAAGAAAGCCCAAAGAAAGGGGAAAGAAAACCCAAAGAAAATGGAAAGAAAGCCCAAAGAAAGGGGAAAGACAGCCCAAAGAAAGCCCAAAGAAAGGGGAAAGAAAGCCCAAAGAAAGGGGAAAGAAAGCTCAAAGAAAGCCCAAAGAAAGCCCAAAGAAAGTCCAAAGAAAGCCCAAAGAAAGGGGAAAGAAAGCCCAAAGAAAGGGGAATGACAGCCCAAAGAAAGGGGAAAGAAAGCCCAAAGAAAGGGGAAAGAAAGCCCAAAGAAAGGGGAAAGAAAGCCCAAAGAAAGGGGAAAGAAAGCCCAAAGAAAGGGGAAAGAAAGCCCAAAGAAAGGGGAAAGAAAGCACAAGGAAAGGGGAAAGAAAGCGAAGAGAGAGCCCAAAGAAAGCCCAAAGAAAGCCCAAAGAAAGCCAAAAGAAAAGGGAAAGAAAGCCCAAAGAAAGTGGAAAGAAAGCCCAAAGAAAGGGGAAAGACAGCCCAAAGAAAGGGGAAAGAAAGCCCAAAGAAAGGGGAAAGAAAGCCCAAAGAAAGCCCAAAGAAAGGGGAAAGAAAGCCCAAAGAAAGCCTAAAGAAAGCCTAAAGAAAGCCCAAAGAAAGGGTAAACAAAGCCCAAAGAAAGCCCAAAGAAAGCCCAAAGAAAGCCCAAAGAAAGCCCAAAGAAAGGGGAAGGAAAGCCCAAAGAAAGGGGAAAGAAAGCCCAAAGAAAGCCCAAAGAAAGGGAAAGAAAGCCCAAAGAAAGGGGAAAGAAAGCCCAAAGAAAGCCCAAAGAAAGGGGAAAGAAAGCCCAAAGAAAGCCCAAAGAAAGGGGAAAGAAAGCCCAAAGAAAGCCAAAAGAAAGGGGAAAGAAAGCCCAAAGAAAGGGGAAAGAAAGCCCAAAGAAAACCCAAAGAAAGCCCAAAGAAAGCCCACAGAAAGCCCAAAGAAAGCCCAAAGAAAGCCCAAAGAAAGGGGAAAGAAATTCCAAAGAAAGGGGAAAGAAAGCGCAAAGACAGTCCAAAGAAAGGGGAAAGAAAGCGCAAAGAAAGCCCAAAGAAAGCCCAAAGAAAGCCCAAGAAAGTGGAAAGAAAGGGGAAAGAAAGCCCAAAGAAAGCCCAAAGAAAGCCCAAGGAAAGCCCAAAGAAAGGGGAAAGAAAGCCCAAAGATAGGGGAAAGAAAGCCCAAAGAAAGCAAAAAAAAACCCAAAGAAAGCCCACAGAAAGGGGAAAAAAAGGGCAAAGAAAGGGGAAAGACAGCCCAAAGAAAGCCCAAAGAAAGCCCAAAGAAAGGGGAAAGAAAGCCCAAAGAAAGGGGAAAGAAAGCCGAAAAAAAGCCCAAAGAAAGGGGAAAGAAAGCCCAAAGAAAGCCTAAAGAAAGGGGAAAGAAAGCCCAAAGAAAGGGGAAAGAAAGGGGAAAGAAAGCCCAAATAAAGGGGAAAGAAAGGGGAAGAAAGCCCAAAGAAAGCCAAAGAAAGGGGAAAAAAGGGGAAAGAAAGCCCAAAGAAAGCCCAAGAAAGCCCAAAGAAAGGGGAAAGAAAGCCCAAAAAAAGCCCAAAGAAAGCCCAAAGAAAGTGGAAAGAAAGGGGAAAGAAAACCCAAAGAAAGCCCAAAGAAAGCCCAGGGAAAGCCCAAAGAAAGGGGAAAGAAAGCCCAAAGAAAGGGGAAAGAAAGCCCAAAGAAAGCCAAAAGAAAGCCCAAAGAAAGCCCACAGAAAGGAGAAAGAAAGCCTAAAGAAAGGGGAAAGAAAGCCCAGAGAAAGCCAAAGAAAGCCTAAAGAAAGCACAAAGAAAGCCGAAAGAAATCCCAAAGAAAGCCCAAGGAAAGCCCAAAGAAATCCCAAGAAAGCCCGAGGAAAGCATAAAGAAAGGGGAAAGAAAGCCCAAAGAAAGGGGAAAGAAAGCCCAAAGAAAGGGGAATAACAGCCCAAAGAAAGGGGAAAGAAAGCCCAAAGAAAGGGGAATGACAGCCCAAAGAAAGGGGAAAGAAAAGCCCAAAGAAAGGGGAAAGAAAGCCCAAAGAAAGGGGAAAGACAGCCCAAAGAAAGGGGAAAGAAAGCCCAAAGAAAGCCCAAAGAAAGCCCAAAGAAAGCCCAAAGAAAGGGGAAACAAAGCCCAAAGAAAGCCCACAGAAAGGGGAAAGAAAGCCCAAAGAAAGGGGAAAGAAAGCCCAAAGAAAGCCCAAAGAAAGCCAAAGAAAGCCCAAAGAAAGCCCAAAGAAAGCCCAAAGAAAGCCCAAAGAAAGCCCAAAGAAATCCCAAAGAAAGCCCAAAGAAAGGGGAAAGAAAGCCCAAAGAAAGGGGAAAGAAAGCCCAAAGAAAGGGGAATGACAGCCCAAAGAAAGTGGAAAGAAAGCCCAAAGAAAGGGGAAAGAAAGCCCAAAGAAAGGGGAAAGAAAGCCCAAAGAAAGGGGAATGACAGCCCAAAGAAAGGGGAAAGAAAGCCCAAAGAAAGGGGAAAGAAAGCCCAAAAAAAAGGGGAAAGAAAGCCCAAAGAAAGGGGAAAGAAAGCCCAAAGAAAGGGGATAGAAAGCCCAAAGAAAGCCCAAAGAAAGCCCATGGAAAGTGGAAAGAAAGGGGAAAGAAAGCCCCAAGAAAGCCCAAAGAAAGCCCAAAGAAAGCCCACAGAAAGCCCAAAGAAAGCCCAAAGAAAGCCCAAAAAAAGCCCAAAGGAAGGGGAAAGAAAGCCCAAAGAAACCCCAAAGAAAGGGGGAAAGAAAGCCCAAAGAAACCCCAAAGAAAGGGAAAGAAAGCCCCAAAGAAAGGGGAAAGAAAGCCCAAGGAAAGGGGAAAGAAAGCCCAAAGAAAGGGAAATAAAGCCCAAAGAAAGGGGAAAGAAAGCCCAAAGAAAGGGGGAAGTAAGCCCAAAGAAAGCCCAAAGAAAGGGGAAAGAAAGGGGAAAGAAAGCCCAAAGAAAGCCCAAAGAAAGGGGAAAGAAAGCCCAAAGAAAGGGGAAAGAAAACCCAAAGAAAATGGAAAGAAAGCCCAAAGAAAGGGGAAAGACAGCCCAAAGAAAGCCCAAAGAAAGGGGAAAGAAAGCCCAAAGAAAGGGGAAAGAAAGCTCAAAGAAAGCCCAAAGAAAGCCCAAAGAAAGCCCAAAGAAAGCCCAAAGAAAGGGGAAAGAAAGCCCAAAGAAAGGGGAATGACAGCCCAAAGAAAGGGGAAAGAAAGCCCAAAGAAAGGGAAAGAAAGCCCAAAGAAAGGGGAAAGAAAGCCAAAGAAAGGGGAAAGAAAGCCCAAAGAAAGGGGAAAGAATGCCCAAAGAAAGGGGAAAGAAAGCACAAGGAAAGGGGAAAGAAAGCGAAGAGAGAGCCCAAAGAAAGCCCAAAGAAAGCCCAAAGAAAGCCAAAAGAAAAGGGAAAGAAAGCCCAAAGAAAGTGGAAAGAAAGCCCAAAGAAAGGGGAAAGACAGCCCAAAGAAAGGGGAAAGAAAGCCCAAAGAAAGGGGAAAGAAAGCCCAAAGAAAGCCCAAAGAAAGGGGAAAGAAAGCCCAAAGAAAGCCTAAAGAAAGCCTAAAGAAAGCCCAAAGAAAGGGTAAACAAAGCCAAAGAAAGCCCAAAGAAAGCCCAAAGAAAGCCCAAAGAAAGCCCAAAGAAAGGGGAAGGAAAGCCCAAAGAAAGGGGAAAGAAAGCCCAAAGAAAGCCCAAAGAAAGGGGAAAGAAAGCCCAAAGAAAGGGGAAAGAAAGCCCAAAGAAAGCCCAAAGAAAGGGGAAAGAAAGCCCAAAGAAAGGGGAAAGAAAGCCCAAAGAAAGCCAAAAGAAAGGGGAAAGAAAGCCCAAAGAAAGGGGAAAGAAAGCCCAAAGAAAACCCAAAGAAAGCCCAAAGAAAGCCCACAGAAAGCCCAAAGAAAGCCCAAAGAAAGCCCAAAGAAAGGGGAAAGAAATTCCAAAGAAAGGGGAAAGAAAGCGCAAAGACAGTCCAAAGAAAGGGGAAAGAAAGCGCAAAGAAAGCCCAAAGAAAGCCCAAAGAAAGCCCAAAGAAAGTGGAAAGAAAGGGGAAAGAAAGCCCAAAGAAAGCCCAAAGAAAGCCCAAGGAAAGCCCAAAGAAAGGGGAAAGAAAGCCCAAAGATAGGGGAAAGAAAGCCCAAAGAAAGCAAAAAAAAACCCAAAGAAAGCCCACAGAAAGGGGAAAAAAAGCCCAAAGAAAGGGGAAAGACAGCCCAAAGAAAGCCCAAAGAAAGCCCAAAGAAAGGGGAAAGAAAGCCCAAAGAAAGGGGAAAGAAAGCCGAAAAAAAGCCCAAAGAAAGGGGAAAGAAAGCCCAAAGAAAGCCTAAAGAAAGGGGAAAGAAAGCCCAAAGAAAGGGGAAAGAAAGGGGAAAGAAAGCCCAAATAAAGGGGAAAGAAAGGGGGAAGAAAGCCCAAAGAAAGCCCAAAGAAAGGGGAAAAAAAGGGGAAAGAAAGCCCAAAGAAAGCCCAAAGAAAGCCCAAAGAAAGGGGAAAGAAAGCCCAAAGAAAGCCCAAAGAAAGGGGAAAGAAAGCGCAAAGAAATCCCAAAGAAAGGGGAAAGAAAGCCCAAAGAAAGGGGAAAGAAAGCCCAAAGAAAGGGGAAAGAAAACCCAAAGAAAGGGGAAAGACAGCCAAAGGAAAGCCCAAAGAAAGGGGAAAGAAAGCCCAAAGAAAGGGGAAAGAAAGCTCAAAGATAGCCCAAAGAAATGGGAAAGAAAGCCCAAAGAAAGGGGAAAGAAAGCCCAAAGAAAGGGGAAAGAAAGCCCAGAGAATGCAAAAAGAAAGCCCAAAGAAAGCCCAAAGAAAGCCCAAAGAAAAGAGAAAGAAACCCAAAGAAAGGGGAATGACAGCCCAAAGAAAGGGGAAAGAAAGCCCAAAGAAAGCCCAAAGAAAGGGGAAAGAAAGCGCAAAGAAAGCCCAAAGAAAGCCCAAAGAAAGGGGAAAGAAAGCCCAAAGAAAGGGGAAAGAAAGCCCAAAGAAAGCCCAAAGAAAGCCCAAAGAAAGGGGAAAGAAAGCCCAAATAAACCCCAAAGAAAGGGGAAAGAAAGCCAAAAGAAACCCCAAAGAAAGGGGAAAGAAAGCCCAAAGAAAGGGGAAAGAAAGCCCAAAGAAAGCCCAAAGAAAGCCCACAGAAAGGGGAAAGAAAGCCCAAAGAAAGGGGAAAGAAAGACCAAAGAAAGCCCAAAGAAAGCCCAAAGAAAGCCCAAGGAAAGCCCAAAGAAAGCCCAAAGAAAGGGGAAAGAAAGCCCAAAGAGAGGGGAAAGAAAGCCCAAAGAAAGGGGAATGACAGCCCAAAGAAAGGGGAAAGAAAGCCCAAAGAAAGGAGAAAGAAAGCCCAAAGAAAGGGGAAAGAAAGCCCAAAGAAAGGGGAAAGAAAGCCCAAGAAACCGCAAAGATAGCCCAAAGATAGCCCAAAGAAAGTGGAAAGAAAGGGGAAAGAAAGCCCTAAGAAAGCCCAAAGAAAGGGGAAAGAAAGCCCAAAGAAAGGGGAAAGAAAGCCCAAAGAAAGGGGAAAGAAAGCCAAAGAAAGCCCAAAGAAAGGGGAAAGAAAGCCCAAAGAAAGGGGAAACGAAGCCCAAAGAAAGGGGAAAGAAAGGGGAAAGAAAGCCCAAAGAAAGGGGAAAGAAAGGGGAAAGAAAGCCCAAAGAAAGCCCAAAGAAAGGGGAAAGAAAGCCCAAATAAACCCCAAAGAAAGGGGAGAAAGAAAAGCCCAAAGAAACCCCAAAGAAAGGGGAAAGAAAGCCCAAAGAAAGGGGAAAGAAAGCCAAAGGAAAGGGGAAAGAAAGCCCAAAGAAAGGGAAAATAAAGCCCAAAGAAAGGGGTAAGAAAGCCCAAAGAAAGGGGGAAGAAAGCCCTAAGAAAGCCCAAAGAAAGGGGAAAGAAAGGGGAAAGAAAGCCCAAAGAAAGCCCAAAGAAAGGGGAAAGAAAGCCCAAAGAAAGGGGAAAGAAAACCCAAAGAAAGGGGAAAGAAAGCCCAAAGAAAGGGGAAAGACAGCCTAAAGAAAGCCCAAAGAAAGGGGAAAGAAAGCCCAAAGAAATCCCAAAGAAAGGGGAAAGAAAGCACAGAGAAAGCCCAAAGAAAGCCCAAAGAAAGCCCAAAGAAAAGGGAAAGAAAGCCCAAAGAAAGGGGAAAGAAAGCCCAAAGAAAGGGGAATGACAGCCCAAAGAAAGGGGAAAGAAAGCCCAAAGAAAGGGGAAGGAAACCCAAAAGAAAGGGGAAAGAAAGCCCAAAGAAAGGGGAAAGAAAGCCCAAAGAAAGGGGAAAGAAAGTCCAAAGAAAGGGGAAAGAAAGCCCAAAGAAAGGGGAAAGAAAACCCAAAGAAAGCCCAAAGAAAGTCCAAGGAAAGCCCAAAGAAAGGGGAAAGAAAGCCCAAAGAAAGGGGAAAGAAAGCCCAAAGAAAGCCCAAAGAAAGCCGTCAGAAAGGGGAAAGAAAGCCCAAAGAAAGGGGAAAGAAAGCCCAAAGAAAGCCCAAAGAAAGCCCAAAGAAAGGGGAAAGAAAGCCCAAAGAAAGGGGAAAGAAAGCCCAAAGAAAGAGGAATGACAGCCCAAAGAAAGTGGAAAGAAAGCCCAAAGAAAGGGGAAAGAAAGCCCAAAGAAAGGGGAAAGAAAGCCCAGAGAAAGGGGAATGACAGCCCAAAGAAAGGGGAAAGAAAGCCCAAAGAAAGGGGAAAGAAAGCCCAAAAAAAGGGGAAAGAAAGCCCAAAGAAAGGGGAAAGAAAGCCCAAAGAAAGGGGAAATAAAGCCCAAAGAAAGCCCAAAGAAAGCCCAAAGAAAGTGGAAAGAAAGGGGAAAGAAAGCCCAAAGAAAGCCCAAAGAAAGCCCACAGAAAGCCCAAAGAAAGCCCAAAGAAAGCCTAAAAAAAGCCCAAAGGAAGGGGAAAGAAAGCCCAAAGAAACCCCAAAGAAAGGGGAAAGAAAGCCCAAAGAAACCCCAAAGAAAGGGGAGAGAAAGCCCAAAGAAAGGGGAAAGAAAGCCCAAGGAAAGGGGAAAGAAAGCCCAAAGAAAGGGGAAATAAAGCCCAAAGAAAGGGGAAAGAAAGCCCAAAGAAAGGGGGAAGAAAGCCCAAAGAAAGCCCAAAGAAAGGGGAAAGAAAGGGGAAAGAAAGCCCAAAGAAAGCCCAAAGAAATGGGAAAGAAAGCCCAAAGAAAGCCCAAAGAAATGGGAAAGAAAGCGCAAAGAAAGACCAAAGAAAGGGGAAAGAAAGCCCAAAGAAAGCCCAAAGAAAGGGGAAAGAAAGCCCAAAGAAAGGGGAAAGACAGCCCAAAGAAAGCCCAAAGAAAGGGGAAAGAAAGCCCAAAGAAAGGGGAAAGAAAGCTCAAAGAAAGCCCAAAGAAAGCCCAAAGAAAGCCCAAAGAAAGGGGAAAGAAAGCCCAAAGAAAGGGGAAAGAAAGCCCAAAGAAAGGGGAATGACAGCCCAAAGAAAGGGGAAAGAAAGCCCAAAGAAAGGGGAAAGAAAGCCCAAAGAAAGGGGAAAGAAAGCCCAAAGAAAGGGGAAAGAAAGCCCAAAGAAAGGGGAAAGAAAGCCCAAAGAAAGGGGAAAGAAAGCCCAAAGAAAGCCCAAAGAAAGCCCAAAAGAAAGGGGAAAGAAAGCCCAAAGAAAGGGGAATGACAGCCCAAAGAAAGGGGAAAGAAAGCCCAAAGAAAAGGGAAAGAAAGCCCAAAGAAAGGGGAAAGAAAGCCCAAAGAAAGGGGAAAGAAAGCCCAAAGAAAGGGGAATGACAGCCCAAAGAAAGGGGAAAGAAAGCCCAAAGAAAGGTGAAAGAAAGCCCAAAGAAAGGGGAAAGAAAGCCCAAAGAAAGGGGAAAGAAAGCCCAAAAAAAGGGGAAAGAAAGCCCAAAGAAAGGGGAAAGAAAGCCCAAAGAAAGGGGAAAGAAAGCCCAAAGAAAGGGGAAAGAAAGCCCAAAGAAATCCCAAAGAAAGACCAAAGAAAGTGGAAAGAAAGGGGAAAGAAAGGGGAAAGAAAGCCCAAAGAAAGCCCAAAGAAAGCCCAAAGAAAGCCCACAGAAAGGGGAAAGAAAGCCCAAAGAAAGCCCAAAGAAAGGGGAAAGAAATCCCAAAGAAGGGGGAAAGACAGCCCAAAGAAAGCCCAAAGAAAGGGGAAAGAAAGCCCAAAGAAAGGGGAAAGAAAGCCCAAAGAAAGCCCAAAGAAAGCCCACAGAAAGGGGAAAGAAAGCCCAAAGAAAGCCCAAAGAAAGCCCACAGAAAGGGGAAAGAAAGCCCAAAGAAAGGGGAAAGAAAGCCCAAAGAAAGGGGAAAGAAAGCCCAAAGAAAGGGGAAAGAAAGCCCAAAGAAAGGGGAAAGAAAACCCAGAAAAGCCCAAAGAAAGCCAAAGAAAGCCCAAAGAAAGCCCAAAGAAAAGGGAAAGAAAGGGGAAAGAAAACCCAAAGAAAGCCCAAAGAAAGCCCAAGGAAAGCCCAAAGAAAAGGGAAAGAAAGCCCAAAGAAAGGGGAAAGAAAGCCCAAAGAAAGCCTAAAGAAAGGGGAAAGAAAGGGGAAAGAAAGCCCAAAGAAAGGGGAAACAAAGCCCAAAGAAAGGGGAAAGAAAGGGGAAAGAAAGCCCAAAGAAAGGGGAAAGAAAGGGGAAAGAAAGCCCAAAGAAAGGGGGAAAGAAAGCCCAAAGAAACCCCAAGGAAAGGGGAAAGAAAGCCCAAAGAAAGGGGAAAGAAAGCCAAAGGAAAGGGGAAACAAAGCCCAAAGAAAGGGGAAAGAAAGGGGAAAGAAAGCCCAAAGAAAGGGGAAAGAAAGCCCAAAGAAAGCCCAAAGAAAGGGGAAAGAAAGCCCAAAGAAACCCCAAGGAAAGGGGGAAAGAAATCCCAAAGAAAGGGGAAAGAAAGCCAAAGGAAAGGGGAAAGAAAGCCCAAAGAAAGGGGAAATAAAGCCCAAAGAAAGGGGAAAGAAAGCCCAAAGAAAGGGGGAAGAAAGCCCAAAGAAAGCCCAAAGAAAGGGGAAAGAAAGGGGAAAGAAATCCCAAAGAAAGCCCAAAGAAAGCCCAAAGAAAGGGGAAAGAAAGCCCAAAGAAAGCCCAAAGAAATGGGAAAGAAAGCGCAAAGAAACCCCAAAGAAAGGGGAAAGAAAGCCCAAAGAAAGGGGAAAGAAAACCCAAAGAAAAGGGAAAGAAAGCCCAAAGAAAGGGGAAAGACAGCCCAAAGAAAGCCCAAAGAAAGGGGAAAGAAAGACCAAAGAAAGGGGAAAGAAAGCTCAAAGAAAGGCCAAAGAAACGGGAAAGAAAGCCCAAAGAAAGCCCCAAAGAAAGCCCAAAGAAAAGGGAAAAAAAAAACCAAAGAAAGGGGAAATAAAGCCCAAAGAAAGGGGAATGACAGCCCAAATAAAGGGGAAAGAAAGCCCAAAGAAAGGGGAAAGAAAGCCCAAAGAAAGGTGAAAGAAAGCCCAAAGAAAGGAGAAAGAAAGCCCAAAAAAAGCCCAAAGAAAGCCCAAAAAAAGCCCAAAGAAAGCCCAAAGAAAGTGGAAAGAAAGGGGAAAGAAAACCCAAAGAAAGACCAAAGAAAGCCCAAGGAAAGCCCAAAGAAAGGGGAAAGAAAGCCCAAAGAAAGGGGAAAGAAAGCCCAAAGAAAGCCCACAGAAAGTGGAAAGAAAGCCCAAAGAAAGGGAAAGAAAGCCCAAAGAAAGCCCAAAGAAAGCCTAAAGAAAACCCAAAGAAAGCCCAAAGAAATCCCAAAGAAAGGGGAAAGAAAGCCCAAAGAAAGGGGAATGACAGCCCAAAGAAAGGGAAAGAAAGCCCAAAGAAAGGTGAAAGAAAGCCCAAAGAAAGGGGAAAGAAAGCCCAAAGAAAGGGGAAAGAAAGCCCAAAAAAAGGGGAAAGAAAGCCCAAAGAAAGGGGAAAGAAAGCCCAAAGAAAGGGGAAAGAAAGTCCAAAGAAAGGGGAAAGAAAGCCCAAAGAAAGCCCAAAGAAAGCCCAAAGAAAGTGGAAAGAAAGGGGAAAGAAAGGGGAAAGAAAGCCAAAAGAAAGCCCAAAGAAACCCCAAAGAAAGCCCACGGAAAGGGGAAAGAAAGCCCAAAGAAAGCCCAAAGAAAGCCCACAGAAAGGGGAAAGAAAGCCCAAAGAAAGGGGAAAGAAAGCCCAAATAAAGCCCAAAGAAAGGGGAAAGAAAGCCCAAAGAAGGGGGAAAGACAGCCCAAAGAAAGCCCAAAGAAAGGGGAAAGAAAGCCCAAAGAAAGGGGAATGACAGCCCAAAGAAAGGGGAAAGAAAGCCCAAAGAAAGGTGAAAGAAAACCCAAAGAAAGGGGAAAGAAAGCCCAAAGAAAGGGGAAAGAAAGCCCAAAGAAAGGGGAAAGAAAGCCCAAAGAAAGCCCAAAGAAAGCCCACAGAAAGTGGAAAGAAAGCCCAAAGAAAGGGGAAAGAAAGCCCAAAGAAAGCCCAAAGAACGCCTAAAGAAAACCCAAAGAAAGCCCAAAGAAATCCCAAAGAAAGGGGAAAGAAATCCCAAAGAAAGGGGAATGACAGCCCAAAGAAAGGGGAAAGAAAGCCCAAAGAAAGGTGAAAGAAAGCCCAAAGAAAGGGGAAAGAAAGCCCAAAGAAAGGGGAAAGAAAGTCCAAAGAAAGGGGAAAGAAAGCCCAAAGAAATCCCAAAGAAAGCCCAAAGAAAGTGGAAAGAAACGGGAAAGAAAGGGGAAAGAAAGCCCAAAGAAAGCCCAAAGAAACCCCAAAGAAAGCCCACAGAAATGGGAAAGAAAGCCCAAAGAAAGCCCAAAGAAAGCCCACAGAAAGGGGAAAGAAAGCCCAAAGAAAGGGGAAAGAAAGCCCAAAGAAAGCCCAAAGAAAGGGGAAAGAAAGCCCAAAGAAGGGGGAAAGACAGCCCAAAGAAATCCCAAAGAAAGGGGAATGGCAGCCCAAAGAAAGGGGAAAGAAAGCCCAAAGAAAGGTGAAAGAAAGCCCAAAGAAAGGGGAAAGAAAGCCCAAAGAAAGGGGAAAGAAAGTCCAAAGAAAGGGGAAAGAAAGCCCAAGAAATCCCAAAGAAAGCCCAAAGAAAGTGGAAAGAAAGGGGAAAGAAAGGGGAAAGAAAGCCCAAAAAAGCCCAAAGAAACCCCAAAGAAAGCCCACAGAAAGGGGAAAGAAAGCCCAAAGAAAGCCCAAAGAAAGCCCACAGAAAGGGGAAAGAAAGCCCAAAGAAAGGGGAAAGAAAGCCCAAAGAAAGCCCAAAGAAAGGGGAAAGAAAGCCCAAAGAAGGGGGAAAGACAGCCCAAAGAAAGCCCAAAGAAAGGGGAAAGAAAGCCCAAAGAAAGGGGAAAGAAAGCTCAAAGAAAGGCCAAAGAAAGGGGTAAAAAAGGGGAAAGAAAGCCCAAAGAAAGGGGAAAGAAAGCCCAAAGAAAGGGGAAAGAAAGCCCAAGGAATGCCCAAAGAAAGCCCACAGAAAGGGGAAAGAAAGCCCAAAGAAAGGGGAAAGAAATCCAAAGAAAGCCCAAAGAAAGCCTAAAGAAAGCCCAAAGAAAGCAAAAGAAATCCCAAAGAAAGCCCAAAGAAAGGGGAAAGAAAGCCCAAAGAAAGGGGAAAGAAAGCCCAAAGAAAGGGGAATGACAGCCCAAAGAAAGGGGAAAGAAAGCCCAAAGAAAGGGGAAAGAAAGCCCAAAGAAAGGGGAAAGAAAGCCCAAAGAAAGGGGAAAGACAGCCCAAAGAAAGGGGAAAGAAAGCCCAAAGAAAGGTGAAAGAAAGCCCAAAGAAAGGGGAAAGAAAGCCCAAAGAAAGGGGAAAGAAAACCCAGAAAAGCCCAAAGAAAGCCCAAAGAAAGCCCAAAGAAAGCCCAAAGAAAAGGGAAAGAAAGGGGAAAGAAAACCCAAAGAAAGAACAAAGAAAGCCCAAGGAAAGCCCAAAGAAAGGGGAAAGAAAGCCCAAAGAAAGGGGAAAGAAAGCCCAAAGAAAGCCCAAAGAAAGCCCACAGAAAGGGGAAAGAAAGCCCAAAGAAAGGGGAAACAAAGCCCAAAGAAAGGGGAAAGAAAGGGGAAAGAAAGCCCAAAGAAAGGGGAAAGAAAGGGGAAAGAAAGCCCAAAGAAAGGGGAAAGAAAGCCCAAAGAAACCCCAAGGAAAGGGGAAAGAAAGCCCAAAGAAAGGGGAAAGAAAGCCAAAGGAAAGGGGAAACAAAGCCCAAAGAAAGGGGAAAGAAAGGGGAAAGAAAGCCCAAAGAAAGGGGAAAGAAAGCCCAAAGAAAGCCCAAAGAAAGGGGAAAGAAAGCCCAAAGAAACCCGAAGGAAAGGGGAAAGAAAGCCCAAAGAAAGGGGAAAGAAAGCCAAAGGAAAGGGGAAAGAAAGCCCAAAGAAAGGGGAAATAAAGCCCAAAGAAAGGGGAAAGAAAGCCCAAAGAAAGGGGGAAGAAAGCCCAAAGAAAGCCCAAAGAAAGGGGAAAGAAAGCCCAAAGAAAGCCCAAAGAAATGGGAAAGAAAGCGCAAAGAAACCCCAAAGAAAGGGGAAAGAAAGCCCAAAGAAAGGGGAAAGAAAACCCAAAGAAAAGGGAAAGAAAGCCCAAAGAAAGGGGAAAGACAGCCCAAAGAAAGCCCAAAGAAAGGGGAAAGAAAGACCAAAGAAAGGGGAAAGAAAGCTCAAAGAAAGGCCAAAGAAACGGGAAAGAAAGCCCAAAGAAAGCCCAAAGAAAGCCCAAAGAAAAGGGAAAGAAAGCCCAAAGAAAGGGGAAAGAAAGCCCAAAGAAAGGGGAATGACAGCCCAAATAAAGGGGAAAGAAAGCCCAAAGAAAGGGGAAAGAAAGCCCAAAGAAAGGGGAAAGAAAGCCCAAAGAAAGGAGAAAGAAAGCCCAAAAAAAGCCAAAGAAAGCCCAAAAAAAGCCCAAAGAAAGCCCAAAGAAAGTGGAAAGAAAGGGGAAAGAAAACCCAAAGAAAGACCAAAGAAAGCCCAAGGAAAGCCCAAAGAAAGGGGAAAGAAAGCCCAAAGAAAGGGGAAAGAAAGCCCAAAGAAAGCCCACAGAAAGTGGAAAGAAAGCCCAAAGAAAGGGGAAAGAAAGCCCAAAGAAAGCCCAAAGAAAGCCTAAAGAAAACCCAAAGAAAGCCCAAAGAAATCCCAAAGAAAGGGGAAAGAAAGCCCAAAGAAAGGGGAATGACAGCCCAAAGAAAGGGAAAGAAAGCCCAAAGAAAGGTGAAAGAAAGCCCAAAGAAAGGGGAAAGAAAGCCCAAAGAAAGGGGAAAGAAAGCCCAAAAAAAGGGGAAAGAAAGCCCAAAGAAAGGGGAAAGAAAGCCCAAAGAAAGGGGAAAGAAAGTCCAAAGAAAGGGGAAAGAAAGCCCAAAGAAATCCCAAAGAAAGCCCAAAGAAAGTGGAAAGAAAGGGGAAAGAAAGGGGAAAGAAAGCCAAAAGAAAGCCCAAAGAAACCCCAAAGAAAGCCCACGGAAAGGGGAAAGAAAGCCCAAAAGAAAGCCCAAAGAAAGCCCACAGAAAGGGGAAAGAAAGCCCAAAGAAAGGGGAAAGAAAGCCCAAAGAAAGCCCAAAGAAAGGGGAAAGAAAGCCCAAAGAAGGGGGAAAGACAGCCCAAAGAAAGCCCAAAGAAAGGGGAAAGAAAGCCCAAAGAAAGGGAATGACAGCCCAAAGAAAGGGGAAAGAAAGCCCAAAGAAAGGTGAAAGAAAGCCCAAAGAAAGGGGAAAGAAAGCCCAAAGAAAGGGGAAAGAAAGCCCAAAGAAAGGGGAAAGAAAGCCCAAAGAAAGCCCAAAGAACGCCTAAAGAAAACCCAAAGAAAGCCCAAAGAAATCCCAAAGAAAGGGGAAAGAAATCCCAAAGAAAGGGGAATGACAGCCCAAAGAAAGGGGAAAGAAAGCCCAAAGAAAGGTGAAAGAAAGCCCAAAGAAAGGGGAAAGAAAGCCCAAGAGAAAGGGGAAAGAAAGCCCAAAGAAAGGGGAAAGAAAGTCCAAAGAAAGGGGAAAGAAAGCCCAAAGAAATCCCAAAGAAAGCCCAAAGAAAGTGGAAAGAAACGGGAAAGAAAGGGGAAAGAAAGCCAAAGAAAGCCCAAAGAAACCCCAAAGAAAGCCCACAGAAAGGGGAAAGAAAGCCCAAAGAAAGCCCAAAGAAAGCCCACAGAAAGGGGAAAGAAAGCCCAAAGAAAGGGGAAAGAAAGCCCAAAGAAAGCCCAAAGAAAGGGGAAAGAAAGCCCAAAGAAGGGGGAAAGACAGCCCAAAGAAATCCCAAAGAAAGGGGAATGACAGCCCAAAGAAAGGGGAAAGAAAGCCCAAAGAAAGGTGAAAGAAAGCCCAAAGAAAGGGGAAAGAAAGCCCAAAGAAAGGGGAAAGAAAGTCCAAAGAAAGGGGAAAGAAAGCCCAAAGAAATCCCAAAGAAAGCCCAAAGAAAGTGGAAAGAAAGGGGAAAAGAAAGGGGAAAGAAAGCCCAAAAAAGCCCAAAGAAACCCCAAAGAAAGCCCACAGAAAGGGGAAAGAAAGCCCAAAGAAAGCCCAAAGAAAGCCCACAGAAAGGGGAAAGAAAGCCCAAAGAAAGGGGAAAGAAAGCCCAAAGAAAGCCCAAAGAAAGGGGAAAGAAAGCCCAAAGAAGGGGGAAAGACAGCCCAAAGAAAGCCCAAAGAAAGGGGAAGAAAGCCCAAAGAAAGGGGAAAGAAAGCTCAAAGAAAGGCCAAAGAAAGGGGTAAAAAAGGGGAAAGAAAGCCCACAGAAAGGGGAAAGAAAGCCCAAAGAAAGGGGAAAGAAATCCCAAAGAAAGCCCAAAGAAAGCCTAAAGAAAGCCCAAAGAAAGCAAAAGAAATCCCAAAGAAAGCCCAAAGAAAGGGGAAAGAAAGCCCAAAGAAAGGGGAATGACAGCCCAAAGAAAGGGGAAAGAAAGCCCAAAGAAAGGGGAATGACAGCCCAAAGAAAGGGGAAAGAAAGCCCAAAGAAAGGGGAAAGAAAGCCCAAAGAAAGGGGAAAGAAAGCCCAAAGAAAGGTGAAAGAAAGCCCAGAGAAAAGAGAAAGAAACCCAAAGAAAGGGGAATGACAGCCCAAAGAAAGGGGAAAGAAAGCCCAAAGAAAGCCCAAAGAAAGGGGAAAGAAAGCGCAAAGAAAGCCCAAAGAAAGCCCAAAGCAAGGGGAAAGAAAGCCCAAAGAAAGGGGAAAGAAAGCCCAAAGAAAGCCCAAAGAAAGCCCAAAGAAAGTGGAAAGAAAGGGGAAAGAAAACCCAAAGAAAGCCCAAAGAAAGCCCAAGGAAAGGCCAAAGAAAGGGGAAAGAAAGCCCAAAGAAAGGGGAAAGAAAGCCCAAAGAAAGCCCAAAGAAAGCCCACAGAAAGGGGAAAGAAAGCCCAAAGAAAGGGGAAAGAAAGACCAAAGAAAGCCCAAAGAAAGCCCAAAGAAAGCCCAAGGAAAGCCCAAAGAAAGCCCAAAGAAAGGGGAAAGAAAGCCCAAAGAAAGGGGAAAGAAAGCCCAAAGAAAGGGGAATGACAGCCCAAAGAAAGGGGAAAGAAAGCCCAAAGAAAGGAGAAAGAAAGCCCAAAGAAAGGGGAAAGAAAGCCCAAAGAAAGGGGAAAGAAAGCCCAAGAAACCGCAAAGATAGCCCAAAGATAGCCCAAAGAAAGTGGAAAGAAAGGGGAAAGAAAGCCCTAAGAAAGCCCAAAGAAAGCCCAAGGAAAGCCCAAAGAAAGGGGAAAGAAAGCCCAAAGAAAGGGGAAAGAAAGCCCAAAGAAAGCCCAAAGAAAGGGGAAAGAAAGCCCAAAGAAAGGGGGAAACGAAGCCCAAAGAAAGGGGAAAGAAAGGGGAAAGAAAGCCCAAAGAAAGGGGAAAGAAAGGGGAAAGAAAGCCCAAAGAAAGCCCAAAGAAAGGGGAAAGAAAGCCCAAATAAACCCCAAAGAAAGGGGAAAGAAAGCCCAAAGAAACCCCAAAGAAAGGGGAAAGAAAGCCCAAAGAAAGGGGAAAGAAAGCCAAAGGAAAGGGGAAAGAAAGCCCAAAGAAAGGGAAAATAAAGCCCAAAGAAAGGGGTAAGAAAGCCCAAAGAAAGGGGGAAGAAAGCCCTAAGAAAGCCCAAAGAAAGGGGAAAGAAAGGGGAAAGAAAGCCCAAAGAAAGCCCAAAGAAAGGGGAAAGAAAGCCCAAAGAAAGGGGAAAGAAAACCCAAAGAAAGGGGAAAGAAAGCCCAAAGAAAGGGGAAAGACAGCCTAAAGAAAGCCCAAAGAAAGGGGAAAGAAAGCCCAAAGAAATCCCAAAGAAAGGGGAAAGAAAGCACAGAGAAAGCCCAAAGAAAGCCCAAAGAAAGCCCAAAGAAAAGGGAAAGAAAGCCCAAAGAAAGGGGAAAGAAAGCCCAAAGAAAGGGGAATGACAGCCCAAAGAAAGGGGAAAGAAAGCCCAAAGAAAGGGGAAGGAAACCCCAAAGAAAGGGGAAAGAAAGCCCAAAGAAAGGGGAAAGAAAGCCCAAAGAAAGGGGAAAGAAAGTCCAAAGAAAGGGGAAAGAAAGCCCAAAGAAAGGGGAAAGAAAACCCAAAGAAAGCCCAAAGAAAGTCCAAGGAAAGCCCAAAGAAAGGGGAAAGAAAGCCCAAAGAAAGGGGAAAGAAAGCCCAAAGAAAGCCCAAAGAAAGCCGTCAGAAAGGGGAAAGAAAGCCCAAAGAAAGGGGAAAGAAAGCCCAAAGAAAGCCCAAAGAAAGCCCAAAGAAAGGGGAAAGAAAGCCCAAAGAAAGGGGAAAGAAAGCCCAAAGAAAGAGGAATGACAGCCCAAAGAAAGTGGAAAGAAAGCCCAAAGAAAGGGGAAAGAAAGCCCAAAGAAAGGGGAAAGAAAGCCCAGAGAAAGGGGAATGACAGCCCAAAGAAAGGGGAAAGAAAGCCCAAAGAAAGGGGAAAGAAAGCCCAAAAAAAGGGGAAAGAAAGCCCAAAGAAAGGGGAAAGAAAGCCCAAAGAAAGGGGAAATAAAGCCCAAAGAAAGCCCAAAGAAAGCCCAAAGAAAGTGGAAAGAAAGGGGAAAGAAAGGGGAAAGAAAGCCCAAAGAAAGCCCACAGAAAGCCCAAAGAAAGCCCAAAGAAAGCCTAAAAAAAGCCCAAAGGAAGGGGAAAGAAAGCCCAAAGAAACCCCAAAGAAAGGGGAAAGAAAGCCCAAAGAAACCCCAAAGAAAGGGGAGAGAAAGCCCAAAGAAAGGGGAAAGAAAGCCCAAGGAAAGGGGAAAGAAAGCCCAAAGAAAGGGGAAATAAAGCCCAAAGAAAGGGGAAAGAAAGCCCAAAGAAAGGGGGAAGAAAGCCCAAAGAAAGCCCAAAGAAAGGGGAAAGAAAGGGGAAAGAAAGCCCAAAGAAAGCCCAAAGAAATGGGAAAGAAAGCCCAAAGAAAGCCCAAAGAAATGGGAAAGAAAGCGCAAAGAAAGACCAAAGAAAGGGGAAAGAAAGCCCAAAGAAAGCCCAAAGAAAGGGGAAAGAAAGCCCAAAGAAAGGGGAAAGACAGCCCAAAGAAAGCCCAAAGAAAGGGGAAAGAAAGCCCAAAGAAAGGGGAAAGAAAGCTCAAAGAAAGCCCAAAGAAAGCCCAAAGAAAGCCCAAAGAAAGGGGAAAGAAAGCCCAAAGAAAGGGGAAAGAAAGCCCAAAGAAAGGGGAATGACAGCCCAAAGAAAGGGGAAAGAAAGCCCAAAGAAAGGGGAAAGAAAGCCCAAAGAAAGGGGAAAGAAAGCCCAAAGAAAGGGGAAAGAAAGCCCAAAGAAAGGGGAAAGAAAGCCCAAAGAAAGGGGAAAGAAAGCCCAAAGAAAGCCCAAAGAAAGCCCAAAGAAAGGGGAAAGAAAGCCCAAAGAAAGGGGAATGACAGCCCAAAGAAAGGGGAAAGAAAGCCCAAAGAAAAGGGAAAGAAAGCCCAAAGAAAGGGGAAAGAAAGCCCAAAGAAAGGGGAAAGAAAGCCCAAAGAAAGGGGAATGACAGCCCAAAGAAAGGGGAAAGAAAGCCCAAAGAAAGGTGAAAGAAAGCCCAAAGAAAGGGGAAAGAAAGCCCAAAGAAAGGGGAAAGAAAGCCCAAAAAAAGGGGAAAGAAAGCCCAAAGAAAGGGGAAAGAAAGCCCAAAGAAAGGGGAAAGAAAGCCCAAAGAAAGGGGAAAGAAAGCCCAAAGAAATCCCAAAGAAAGACCAAAGAAAGTGGAAAGAAAGGGGAAAGAAAGGGGAAAGAAAGCCCAAAGAAAGCCCAAAGAAAGCCCAAAGAAAGCCCACAGAAAGGGGAAAGAAAGCCCAAAGAAAGCCCAAAGAAAGGGGAAAGAAATCCCAAAGAAGGGGGAAAGACAGCCCAAAGAAAGCCCAAAGAAAGGGGAAAGAAAGCCCAAAGAAAGGGGAAAGAAAGCCCAAAGAAAGCCCAAAGAAAGCCCACAGAAAGGGGAAAGAAAGCCCAAAGAAAGCCCAAAGAAAGCCCACAGAAAGGGGAAAGAAAGCCCAAAGAAAGGGGAAAGAAAGCCCAAAGAAAGGGGAAAGAAAGCCCAAAGAAAGGGGAAAGAAAGCCCAAAGAAAGGGGAAAGAAAACCCAGAAAAGCCCAAAGAAAGCCCAAAGAAAGCCCAAAGAAAGCCCAAAGAAAAGGGAAAGAAAGGGGAAAGAAAACCCAAAGAAAGCCCAAAGAAAGCCCAAGGAAAGCCCAAAGAAAAGGGAAAGAAAGCCCAAAGAAAGGGGAAAGAAAGCCCAAAGAAAGCCTAAAGAAAGGGGAAAGAAAGGGGAAAGAAAGCCCAAAGAAAGGGGAAACAAAGCCCAAAGAAAGGGGAAAGAAAGGGGAAAGAAAGCCCAAAGAAAGGGGAAAGAAAGGGGAAAGAAAGCCCAAAGAAAGGGGAAAGAAAGCCCAAAGAAACCCCAAGGAAAGGGGAAAGAAAGCCCAAAGAAAGGGGAAAGAAAGCCAAAGGAAAGGGGAAACAAAGCCCAAAGAAAGGGGAAAGAAAGGGGAAAGAAAGCCCAAAGAAAGGGGAAAGAAAGCCCAAAGAAAGCCCAAAGAAAGGGGAAAGAAAGCCCAAAGAAACCCCAAGGAAAGGGGAAAGAAATCCCAAAGAAAGGGGAAAGAAAGCCAAAGGAAAGGGGAAAGAAAGCCCAAAGAAAGGGGAAATAAAGCCCAAAGAAAGGGGAAAGAAAGCCCAAAGAAAGGGGGAAGAAAGCCCAAAGAAAGCCCAAAGAAAGGGGAAAGAAAGGGGAAAGAAATCCCAAAGAAAGCCCAAAGAAAGCCCAAAGAAAGGGGAAAGAAAGCCCAAAGAAAGCCCAAAGAAATGGGAAAGAAAGCGCAAAGAAACCCCAAAGAAAGGGGAAAGAAAGCCCAAAGAAAGGGGAAAGAAAACCCAAAGAAAAGGGAAAGAAAGCCCAAAGAAAGGGGGGGAGGGGGGGGAGGGGGGAAGGAAGACAGCCCAAAGAAAGCCCAAAGAAAGGGGAAAGAAAGACCAAAGAAAGGGGAAAGAAAGCTCAAAGAAAGGCCAAAGAAACGGGAAAGAAAGCCCAAAGAAAGCCCAAAGAAAGCCCAAAGAAAAGGGAAAAAAAAACCAAAGAAAGGGGAAATAAAGCCCAAAGAAAGGGAATAAGGGGGAATGACAGCCCAAATAAAGGGGAAAGAAAGCCCAAAGAAAGGGGAAAGAAAGCCCAAAGAAAGGTGAAAGAAAGCCCAAAGAAAGGAGAAAGAAAGCCCAAAAAAAGCCCAAAGAAAGCCCAAAAAAAGCCCAAAGAAAGCCCAAAGAAAGTGGAAAGAAAGGGGAAAGAAAACCCAAAGAAAGACCAAAGAAAGCCCAAGGAAAGCCCAAAGAAAGGGGAAAGAAAGCCCAAAGAAAGGGGAAAGAAAGCCCAAAGAAAGCCCACAGAAAGTGGAAAGAAAGCCCAAAGAAAGGGGAAAGAAAGCCCAAAGAAAGCCCAAAGAAAGCCTAAAGAAAACCCAAAGAAAGCCCAAAGAAATCCCAAAGAAAGGGGAAAGAAAGCCCAAAGAAAGGGGAATGACAGCCCAAAGAAAGGGAAAGAAAGCCCAAAGAAAGGTGAAAGAAAGCCCAAAGAAAGGGGAAAGAAAGCCCAAAGAAAGGGGAAAGAAAGCCCAAAAAAAGGGGAAAGAAAGCCCAAAGAAAGGGGAAAGAAAGCCCAAAGAAAGGGGAAAGAAAGTCCAAAGAAAGGGGAAAGAAAGCCCAAAGAAAGCCCAAAGAAAGCCCAAAGAAAGTGGAAAGAAAGGGGAAAGAAAGGGGAAAGAAAGCCAAAAGAAAGCCCAAAGAAACCCCAAAGAAAGCCCACGGAAAGGGGAAAGAAAGCCCAAAGAAAGCCCAAAGAAAGCCCACAGAAAGGGGAAAGAAAGCCCAAAGAAAGGGGAAAGAAAGCCCAAATAAAGCCCAAAGAAAGGGGAAAGAAAGCCCAAAGAAGGGGGAAAGACAGCCCAAAGAAAGCCCAAAGAAAGGGGAAAGAAAGCCCAAAGAAAGGGGAATGACAGCCCAAAGAAAGGGGAAAGAAAGCCCAAAGAAAGGTGAAAGAAAACCCAAAGAAAGGGGAAAGAAAGCCAAAGAAAGGGGAAAGAAAGCCCAAAGAAAGGGGAAAGAAAGCCCAAAGAAAGCCCAAAGAAAGCCCACAGAAAGTGGAAAGAAAGCCCAAAGAAAGGGGAAAGAAAGCCCAAAGAAAGCCCAAAGAACGCCTAAAGAAAACCCAAAGAAAGCCCAAAGAAATCCCAAAGAAAGGGGAAAGAAATCCCAAAGAAAGGGGAATGACAGCCCAAAGAAAGGGGAAAGAAAGCCCAAAGAAAGGTGAAAGAAAGCCCAAAGAAAGGGGAAAGAAAGCCCAAAGAAAGGGGAAAGAAAGTCCAAAGAAAGGGGAAAGAAAGCCCAAAGAAATCCCAAAGAAAGCCCAAAGAAAGTGGAAAGAAACGGGAAAGAAAGGGAAAGAAAGCCCAAAGAAAGCCCAAAGAAACCCCAAAGAAAGCCCACAGAAATAAAGCCCACAGAAAGGGGAAAGAAAGCCCAAAGAAAGGGGAAAGAAAGCCCAAAGAAAGCCCAAAGAAAGGGGAAAGAAAGCCCAAAGAAGGGGGAAAGACAGCCCAAAGAAATCCCAAAGAAAGGGGAATGGCAGCCCAAAGAAAGGGGAAAGAAAGCCCAAAGAAAGGTGAAAGAAAGCCCAAAGAAAGGGGAAAGAAAGCCCAAAGAAAGGGGAAAGAAAGTCCAAAGAAAGGGGAAAGAAAGCCCAAAGAAATCCCAAAGAAAGCCCAAAGAAAGTGGAAAGAAAGGGGAAAGAAAGGGGAAAGAAAGCCCAAAAAAGCCCAAAGAAACCCCAAAGAAAGCCCACAGAAAGGGGAAAGAAAGCCCAAAGAAAGCCCAAAGAAAGCCCACAGAAAGGGGAAAGAAAGCCCAAAGAAAGGGGAAAGAAAGCCCAAAGAAAGCCCAAAGAAAGGGGAAAGAAAGCCCAAAGAAGGGGGAAAGACAGCCCAAAGAAAGCCCAAAGAAAGGGGAAAGAAAGCCCAAAGAAAGGGGAAAGAAAGCTCAAAGAAAGGCCAAAGAAAGGGGTAAAAAAGGGGAAAGAAAGCCCAAAGAAAGGGGAAAGAAAGCCCAAAGAAAGGGGAAAGAAAGCCCAAAGAATGCCCAAAGAAAGCCCACAGAAAGGGGAAAGAAAGCCCAAAGAAAGGGGAAAGAAATCCCAAAGAAAGCCCAAAGAAAGCCTAAAGAAAGCCCAAAGAAAGCAAAAGAAATCCCAAAGAAAGCCCAAAGAAAGGGGAAAGAAAGCCCAAAGAAAGGGGAAAGAAAGCCCAAAGAAAGGGGAATGACAGCCCAAAGAAAGGGGAAAGAAAGCCCAAAGAAAGGGGAAAGAAAGCCCAAAGAAAGGGGAAAGAAAGCCCAAAGAAAGGGGAAAGACAGCCCAAAGAAAGGGGAAAGAAAGCCCAAAGAAAGGTGAAAGAAAGCCCAAAGAAAGGGGAAAGAAAGCCCAAAGAAAGGGGAAAGAAAACCCAGAAAAGCCCAAAGAAAGCCCAAAGAAAGCCCAAAGAAAGCCCAAAGAAAAGGGAAAGAAAGGGGAAAGAAAACCCAAAGAAAGAACAAAGAAAGCCCAAGGAAAGCCCAAAGAAAGGGGAAAGAAAGCCCAAAGAAAGGGGAAAGAAAGCCCAAAGAAAGCCCAAAGAAAGCCCACAGAAAGGGGAAAGAAAGCCCAAAGAAAGGGGAAACAAAGCCCAAAGAAAGGGGAAAGAAAGGGGAAAGAAAGCCCAAAGAAAGGGGAAAGAAAGGGGAAAGAAAGCCCAAAGAAAGGGGAAAGAAACCCCAAAGAAACCCCAAGGAAAGGGGAAAGAAAGCCCAAAGAAAGGGGAAAGAAAGCCAAAGGAAAGGGGAAACAAAGCCCAAAGAAAGGGGAAAGAAAGGGGAAAGAAAGCCCAAAGAAAGGGGAAAGAAAGCCCAAAGAAAGCCCAAAGAAAGGGGAAAGAAAGCCCAAAGAAACCCGAAGGAAAGGGGAAAGAAAGCCCAAAGAAAGGGGAAAGAAAGCCAAAGGAAAGGGGAAAGAAAGCCCAAAGAAAGGGGAAATAAAGCCCAAAGAAAGGGGAAAGAAAGCCCAAAGAAAGGGGGAAGAAAGCCCAAAGAAAGCCCAAAGAAAGGGGAAAGAAAGCCCAAAGAAAGCCCAAAGAAATGGGAAAGAAAGCGCAAAGAAACCCCAAAGAAAGGGGAAAGAAAGCCCAAAGAAAGGGGAAAGAAAACCCAAAGAAAAGGGAAAGAAAGCCCAAAGAAAGGGGAAAGACAGCCCAAAGAAAGCCCAAAGAAAGGGGAAAGAAAGACCAAAGAAAGGGGAAAGAAAGCTCAAAGAAAGGCCAAAGAAACGGGAAAGAAAGCCCAAAGAAAGCCCAAAGAAAGCCCAAAGAAAAGGGAAAGAAAGCCCAAAGAAAGGGGAAAGAAAGCCCAAAGAAAGGGGAATGACAGCCCAAATAAAGGGGAAAGAAAGCCCAAAGAAAGGGGAAAGAAAGCCCAAAGAAAGGGGAAAGAAAGCCCAAAGAAAGGAGAAAGAAAGCCCAAAAAAAGCCCAAAGAAAGCCCAAAAAAAGCCCAAAGAAAGCCCAAAGAAAGTGGAAAGAAAGGGGAAAGAAAACCCAAAGAAAGACCAAAGAAAGCCCAAGGAAAGCCCAAAGAAAGGGGAAAGAAAGCCCAAAGAAAGGGGAAAGAAAGCCCAAAGAAAGCCCACAGAAAGTGGAAAGAAAGCCCAAAGAAAGGGGAAAGAAAGCCCAAAGAAAGCCCAAAGAAAGCCTAAAGAAAACCCAAAGAAAGCCCAAAGAAATCCCAAAGAAAGGGGAAAGAAAGCCCAAAGAAAGGGGAATGACAGCCCAAAGAAAGGGAAAGAAAGCCCAAAGAAAGGTGAAAGAAAGCCCAAAGAAAGGGGAAAGAAAGCCCAAAGAAAGGGGAAAGAAAGCCCAAAAAAAGGGGAAAGAAAGCCCAAAGAAAGGGAAAGAAAGCCCAAAGAAAGGGGAAAGAAAGTCCAAAGAAAGGGGAAAGAAAGCCCAAAGAAATCCCAAAGAAAGCCCAAAGAAAGTGGAAAGAAAGGGGAAAGAAAGGGGAAAGAAAGCCAAAGAAAGCCCAAAGAAACCCCAAAGAAAGCCCACGGAAAGGGGAAAGAAAGCCCAAAGAAAGCCCAAAGAAAGCCCACAGAAAGGGGAAAGAAAGCCCAAAGAAAGGGGAAAGAAAGCCCAAAGAAAGCCCAAAGAAAGGGGAAAGAAAGCCCAAAGAAGGGGGAAAGACAGCCCAAAGAAAGCCCAAAGAAAGGGGAAAGAAAGCCCAAAGAAAGGGAATGACAGCCCAAAGAAAGGGGAAAGAAAGCCCAAAGAAAGGTGAAAGAAAGCCCAAAGAAAGGGGAAAGAAAGCCCCAAAGAAAGGGGAAAGAAAGCCCAAAGAAAGGGAAAGAAAGCCAAAGAAAGCCCAAAGAACGCCTAAAGAAAACCCAAAGAAAGCCCAAAGAAATCCCAAAGAAAGGGGAAAGAAATCCCAAAGAAAGGGGAATGACAGCCCAAAGAAAGGGGAAAGAAAGCCCAAAGAAAGGTGAAAGAAAGCCCAAAGAAAGGGGAAAGAAAGCCCAAAGAAAGGGGAAAGAAAGCCCAAAGAAAGGGGAAAGAAAGTCCAAAGAAAGGGGAAAGAAAGCCCAAAGAAATCCCAAAGAAAGCCCAAAGAAAGTGGAAAGAAACGGGAAAGAAAGGGGAAAGAAAGCCCAAAGAAAGCCCAAAGAAACCCCAAAGAAAGCCCACAGAAAGGGGAAAGAAAGCCCAAAGAAAGCCCAAAGAAAGCCCACAGAAAGGGGAAAGAAAGCCCAAAGAAAGGGGAAAGAAAGCCCAAAGAAAGCCCAAAGAAAGGGGAAAGAAAGCCCAAAGAAGGGGGAAAGACAGCCCAAAGAAATCCCAAAGAAAGGGGAATGACAGCCCAAAGAAAGGGGAAAGAAAGCCCAAAGAAAGGTGAAAGAAAGCCCAAAGAAAGGGGAAAGAAAGCCCAAAGAAAGGGGAAAGAAAGTCCAAAGAAAGGGGAAAGAAAGCCCAAAGAAATCCCAAAGAAAGCCCAAAGAAAGTGGAAAGAAAGGGGAAAGAAAGGGGAAAGAAAGCCCAAAAAAGCCCAAAGAAACCCCAAAGAAAGCCCACAGAAAGGGGAAAGAAAGCCCAAAGAAAGCCCAAAGAAAGCCCACAGAAAGGGGAAAGAAAGCCCAAAGAAAGGGGAAAGAAAGCCCAAAGAAAGCCCAAAGAAAGGGGAAAGAAAGCCCAAAGAAGGGGGAAAGACAGCCCAAAGAAAGCCCAAAGAAAGGGGAAAGAAAGCCCAAAGAAAGGGGAAAGAAAGCTCAAAGAAAGGCCAAAGAAAGGGGTAAAAAAGGGGAAAGAAAGCCCACAGAAAGGGGAAAGAAAGCCCAAAGAAAGGGGAAAGAAATCCCAAAGAAAGCCCAAAGAAAGCCTAAAGAAAGCCCAAAGAAAGCAAAAGAAATCCCAAAGAAAGCCCAAAGAAAGGGGAAAGAAAGCCCAAAGAAAGGGGAATGACAGCCCAAAGAAAGGGAAAGAAAGCCCAAAGAAAGGGGAAAGAAAGCCCAAAGAAAGGGGAAAGAAAGCCCAAAGAAAGGGGAAAGAAAGCCCAAAGAAAGGGGAAAGAAAGCCCAAAGAAAGGTGAAAGAAAGCCCAAAGAAAAGGGGAAAGAAAGCCCAAAGAAAGGGGAAAGAAAGCCCAAAAAAAGGGGAAAGAAAGCCCAAAGAAAGGGGAAAGAAAGCCCAAAGAAATCCCAAAGAAAGCCCAAAGAAATGGGAAAGAAAGGGGAAAGAAAGCCCAAAGAAAGCCCAAAGAAAGCCCAAAGAAAGCCCAAAGAAAGCCCACAGAAAGGGGAAGGAAAGCCCAAAGAAAGCCCAAAGAAAGCCCAAAAAAAGCCCACAGAAAGGGGAAAGAAAGCCCAAAGAAAGGGGAAAGAAAGCCCAAAGAAAGCCCAAAGAAAGGGGAAAGAAAGCCCAAAGAAGGGGGAAAGACAGCCCAAAGAAAGCCCAAAGAAAGGGGAAAGAAAGCCCAAAGAAAGCCCAAAGAAAGCCTAAAGAAAGCCCAAAGAAAGCAAAAGAAATCCCAAAGAAAGCCCAAAGAAAGCCCAAAGAAAGGGGAAAGAAAGCCCAAAGAAAGGGGAAAGAAAGCCCAAAGAAAGGGGAATGACAGCCCAAAGAAAGGGGAAAGAAAGCCCAAAGAAAGGGGAAAGAAAGCCCAAAGAAAGGGGAAAGAAAGCCCAAAGAAAGGTGAAAGAAAGCCCAAAGAAAGGGGAAAGAAAGCCCAAAGAAAGGGGAAAGAAAGCCCAAAGAAAGGGGAAAGAAAGCCCAAAAAAAGGGGAAAGAAAGCCCAAAGAAAGGGGAAAGAAAGCCCAAAGAAAGCCCAAAGAAAGCCCAAAGAAAGCCAAAGAAAGCCCACAGAAAGGGGAAGGAAAGCCCAAAGAAAGCCCAAAGAAAGCCCAAAAAAAAGCCCACAGAAAGGGGAAAGAAAGCCCAAAGAAAGGGAAAGAAAGCCCAAAGAAAGCCCAAAGAAAGGGGAAAGAAAGCCCAAAGAAGGGGGAAAGACAGCCCAAAGAAAGCCCAAAGAAAGGGGAAGGAAAGCCCAAAGAAAGGGGAAAGAAAGCTCAAAGAAAGGCCAAAGAAAGGGGAAAGAAAGGGGAAAGAAAGCCCAAAGAAAGGGGAAAGAAAGCCCAAAAAAAGGGGAAAGAAAGCCCAGAGAAAGGGGAAAGAAAGCCCAAAGAAAGCCCAAAGAAAGCCCAAAGAAAAGGGAAAGAAAGCCCAAAGAAAGGGGAAAGAAAGCCCAAACAAAGGGGAAAGAAAACCCAAAGAAAGGGGAAATAAAGACCAAAGAAAGGGGAAAGAAAGCCCAAAAAAAGCCCAAAGAAAGCCCAAAGAAAGTGGAAAGAAAGGGGAAAGAAAGCCCAAAGAAAGCCCAAGGAAAGCTCAAAGAAAGGGGAAAGAAAGCCCAAAGAAAGGGGAAAGAAAGCCCAAAGAAAGCCCAAAGAAAGCCCAAAGAAATCCCACAGAAAGTGGATAGAAAGCCCAAAGAAAGGGGAAAGAAAGCCCAAAGAAAGCCTAAAGAAAGCCCAAAGAAAGCCCAAAGAAATCCCAAAGAAAGCTCAAAGAAAGCCCAAAGAAAGGGGAAAGAAAGCCCAAAGAAAGGGGAAAGAAAGCCCAAAGAAAGGGGAAAGAAAGCCCAAAGAAAGTGAAAAGAAAGGGGAAAGAAAACCCAAAGAAAGCCCAAGGAAAGCCCAAAGAAAGGGGAAAGAAAGCCCAAAGAAAGGGGAAAGAAAGCCCAAAGAAAGGGGAATGACAGCCCAAAGAAAGGGGAAAGAAAGCCCAAAGAAAGGAGAAAGAAAGCCCAAAGAAAGGGGAAAGAAAGCCCAAAGAAAGGGGAAAGAAAGCCCAAAGAAAGGGGAAAGAAAGCCCAAGGGAGCCTAGAAAGCCCAAATAAAGCCCAAAGAAAGGGGAAATAAAGCCCAAACAAAGGGGAAAGACAGCCCAAAGAATGCCCAAAGAAAGGGGAAAGAAACCCCAAAGAAAGCCAAAAGAAAGCCCAAAGAAAGCCCAAAGAAAGCCCAAAGAAAGGGGAAAGAAAGCCCAAAGATAGGGAAAAGAAAGCTCAAAGAAAGGCCGAAGAAAGGGGAAAGAAAGCCCAAAGAAAGGGGAAAGAAAGCCCAAAGAAAGGGGAAAGAAATCCCAAAGAAAGGGGAAAGAAAGCCCAAGGAAAGGGGAAAGAAAGCCCAAAGAAAGGAGAGAGAAAGCCCAAAGAAAGGGGAAAGAAAGCCCAAAGAAAGGGGAAAGAAAGCCCAAAGAAAGGGGAAAGAAAGTCCAAAAAAAGCCCAAAGAAAGCCCAAAAAAAGTGGAAAGAAAGGGGAAAGAAAACCCAAAGAAAGCCCAAAGAAAGCCCAGGGAAAGCCCCAAGAAAGGGGAAAGAAAGCCCAAAGAAAGGGGAAAGAAAGCCCAAAGAAAGCCAAAAGAAAGCCCAAAGAAAGCCCACAGAAAGGAGAAAGAAAGCCTAAAGAAAGGGGAAAGAAAGCCCAAAGAAAGCCCAAAGAAAGCCTAAAGAAAGCCCAAAGAAAGCCCAAAGAAATCCCAAAGAAAGCCCAAGGAAAGCCCAAAGAAATCCCAAAGAAAGCCCAAGGAAAGCCCAAAGAAAGGGGAAAGAAAGCCCAAAGAAAGGGGAAAGAAAGCCCAAAGAAAGGGGAATGACAGCCCAAAGAAAGGGGAAAGAAAGCCCAAAGAAAGGGGAAAGAAAGCCCAAAGAAAGGGGAAGAAAGCCCAAAGAAAGGGGAAAGAAAGTCCAAAGAAAGGGGAATGACAGCCCAAAGAAAGGGGAAAGAAAGCCCAAAGAAAGGGGAAAGAAAGCCCAAAGAAAGGGGAAAGAAAGCCCAAAGAAAGGGGAAAGAAAGCCCAAAGAAAGGGGAAAGAAAGCCCAAAGAAAGCCCAAAGAAAGCCCAAAGAAAGCCCAAAGAAAGCCCAAAGAAAGGGGAAAGAAAGCCCAAAGAAAGGGGAAAGAAAGCCCAAAGAAAGGGGAAAGAAAGCCCAGAGAAATGGGAAAGAAAGCCCAAAGAAAGCCCAAAGAAAGGCCAAAGAAAAGGGAAAGAAAGCCCAAAGAAAAGGGAAAGAAAGCCAAAAGAAAGGGGAATGACAGCCCAAAGAAAGGGGAAAGAAAGCCCAAAGAAAGGCCAAAGAAAAGGGAAAGAAAGCCCAAAGAAAGGGGAAAGAAAGCCCAAAGAAAGGGGAAAGAAAGCCCAAAGAAAGGGGAAAGAAAGCCCAAAAAAAGCCCAAAGAAAGCCCAAAGAAAGTGGAAAGAAAGGGGAAAGAAAGCCCAAAGAAAGCCCAAGGAAAGCCCAAAGAAAGGGGAAAGAAAGCCCAAAGAAAGGGGAAAGAAAGCCCAAAGAAAGCCCAAAGAAAGCCCAAAGAAAGCCCACAGAAAGGGGATAGAAAGCCGAAAGAAAGGGAAAAGAAAGCCCAAAGAAAGCCCAAAGAAAGCCTAAAGAAAGCCCAAAGAAAGCCTAAAGAAATCCCAAAGAAAGCTCAAAGAAAGCCCAAAGAAAGGGGAAAGAAAGCCCAAAGAAAGGGGAAAGAAAGCCCAAAGAAAGGGGAAAGAAAGCCCAAAGAAGTGAAAAGAAAGGGAAGCAAAACCCAAAGAAAGCCCAAAGAAAGCCCAAGGAAAGCCCAAAGAAAGGGGAAAGAAAGCCCAAAGAAAGGGGAAAGAAAGCCCAAAGAAAGGGGAATGACAGCCCAAAGAAAGGGGAAAGAAAGCCCAAAGAAATGGGAAAGAAAGCCCAAAGAAAGGGGAAAGAAAGCCCAAAGAAAGGGGAAAGAAAGCCCAAAGAAAGCCCAAAGAAAGCCCAAATAAAGCCCAAAGAAAGGGGAAATAAAGCCCAAAGAAAGGGGAAAGACAGCCCAAAGAATGCCCAAAGAAAGGGGAAAGAAACCCCAAAGAAAGCCCAAAGAAAGCCCAAAGAAATGGGAAAGAAAGCCCAAAGAAAGGGGAAAGACAGCCCAAAGAAAGCCCAAAGAAAGGGGAAAGAAAGCCCAAAGAAAGGGAAAAGAAAGCTCAAAGAAAGGCCGAAGAAAGGGGAAAGAAAGCCCAAAGAAAGGGGAAAGAAAGCCCAAAGAAAGGGGAAAGAAATCCCAAAGAAAGGGGAAAGAGCGCCCAAAGAAAGGGTAAAGAAAGCCCAGAGAAAGCCCAAAGAAAGCCCAAAGAAAGCCCAAAGAAAGCCCAAAGAAAAGGGAAAGAAAGCCCAAAGAAAGGGGAAAGAAAGCCCAAAGAAAGGGGAATGGCAGCCCAAAGAAAGGGGAAAGAAAGCCCAAAGAAAGGGGAAAGAAAGCCAAAGAAAGGGGAAAGAAAGTCCAAAAAAAGCCCAAAGAAAGCCCAAAGAAAGTGGAAAGAAAGGGGAAAGAAAACCCAAAGAAAGCCAAAAGAAAGCCCAGGGAAAGCCCCAAGAAAAGGGAAAGAAAGCCCAAAGAAAGGGAAAAGAAAGCCCAAAGAAAGACAAAAGAAAGCCCAAAGAAAGCCCACAGAAAGGAGAAAGAAATCCCAAAGAAAGGGGAAAGAAAGCCCAAAGAAAGCCCAAAGAAAGCCTAAAGAAAGCCCAAAGAAAGCCCAAAGAAATCCCAAAGAAAGCCCAAGGAAAGCCCAAAGAAATCCCAAAGAAAGCCCAAGGAAAGCCCAAAGAAAGTGGAAAGAAAGCCCAAAGAAAGGGGAAAGAAAGCCCAAAGAAAGGGGAAAGAAAGCCCAAAGAAAGCCCAAAGAAAGCCCAAAGAAAGCCCAAAGAAAGGGGAAAGAAAGCCCAAAGAAAGAGAATGACAGCCCAAAGAAAGTGGAAAGAAAGCCCAAAGAAAGGGGAAAGAAAGCCTAAAGAAAGGGGAAAGAAAGCCCAAAGAAAGGGGAATGACAGCCCAAAGAAAGGGGAAAGAAAGCCCAAAGAAAGTGAAAAGAAAGGGGAAAGAAAACCCAAAGAAAGCCCAAGGAAAGCCCAAAGAAAGGGGAAAGAAAGCCCAAAGAAAGGGGAAAGAAAGCCCAAAGAAAGGGGAATGACAGCCCAAAGAAAGGGGAAAGAAAGCCCAAAGAAAGGAGAAAGAAAGCCCAAAGAAAGGGGAAAGAAAGCCCAAAGAAAGGGGAAAGAAAGCCCAAAGAAAGGGGAAAGAAAGCCCAAGGGAGCCTAGAAAGCCCAAATAAAGCCCAAAGAAAGGGGAAATAAAGCCCAAACAAAGGGGAAAGACAGCCCAAAGAATGCCCAAAGAAAGGGGAAAGAAACCCCAAAGAAAGCCCAAAGAAAGCCCAAAGAAAGCCCAAAGAAAGCCCAAAGAAAGGGGAAAGAAAGCCCAAAGATAGGGAAAAGAAAGCTCAAAGAAAGGCCGAAGAAAGGGGAAAGAAAGCCCAAAGAAAGGGGAAAGAAAGCCCAAAGAAAGGGGAAAGAAATCCCAAAGAAAGGGGAAAGAAAGCCCAAGGAAAGGGGAAAGAAAGCCCAAAGAAAGGAGAGAGAAAGCCCAAAGAAAGGGGAAAGAAAGCCCAAAGAAAGGGGAAAGAAAGCCCAAAGAAAGGGGAAAGAAAGTCCAAAAAAAGCCCAAAGAAAGCCCAAAAAAAGTGGAAAGAAAGGGGAAAGAAAACCCAAAGAAAGCCCAAAGAAAGCCCAGGGAAAGCCCCAAGAAAGGGGAAAGAAAGCCCAAAGAAAGGGGAAAGAAAGCCCAAAGAAAGCCAAAAGAAAGCCCAAAGAAAGCCCACAGAAAGGAGAAAGAAAGCCTAAAGAAAGGGGAAAGAAAGCCCAAAGAAAGCCCAAAGAAAGCCTAAAGAAAGCCCAAAGAAAGCCCAAAGAAATCCCAAAGAAAGCCCAAGGAAAGCCCAAAGAAATCCCAAAGAAAGCCCAAGGAAAGCCCAAAGAAAGGGGAAAGAAAGCCCAAAGAAAGGGGAAAGAAAGCCCAAAGAAAGGGGAATGACAGCCCAAAGAAAGGGGAAAGAAAGCCCAAAGAAAGGGGAAAGAAAGCCCAAAGAAAGGGGAAGAAAGCCCAAAGAAAGGGGAAAGAAAGTCCAAAGAAAGGGGAATGACAGCCCAAAGAAAGGGGAAAGAAAGCCCAAAGAAAGGGGAAAGAAAGCCCAAAGAAAGGGGAAAGAAAGCCCAAAGAAAGGGGAAAGAAAGCCCAAAGAAAGCCCAAAGAAAGCCCAAAGAAAACCCAAAGAAAGCCCAAAGAAAGCCCAAAGAAAGCCCAAAGAAAGGGGAAAGAAAGCCCAAAGAAAGGGGAAAGAAAGCCCAAAGAAAGGGGAAAGAAAGCCCAGAGAAATGGGAAAGAAAGCCCAAAGAAAGCCCAAAGAAAGGCCAAAGAAAAGGGAAAGAAAGCCCAAAGAAAGGGGAAAGAAAGCCAAAAGAAAGGGGAATGACAGCCCAAAGAAAGGGGAAAGAAAGCCCAAAGAAAGGCCAAAGAAAAGGGAAAGAAAGCCCAAAGAAAGGGGAAAGAAAGCCCAAAGAAAGGGGAAAGAAAGCCCAAAGAAAGGGGAAAGAAAGCCCAAAAAAAGCCCAAAGAAAGCCCAAAGAAAGTGGAAAGAAAGGGGAAAGAAAGCCCAAAGAAAGCCCAAGGAAAGCCCAAAGAAAGGGGAAAGAAAGCCCAAAGAAAGGGGAAAGAAAGCCCAAAGAAAGCCCAAAGAAAGCCCAAAGAAAGCCCACAGAAAGGGGATAGAAAGCCGAAAGAAAGGGAAAAGAAAGCCCAAAGAAAGCCCAAAGAAAGCCTAAAGAAAGCCCAAAGAAAGCCTAAAGAAATCCCAAAGAAAGCTCAAAGAAAGCCCAAAGAAAGGGGAAAGAAAGCCCAAAGAAAGGGGAAAGAAAGCCCAAAGAAAGGGGAAAGAAAGCCCAAAGAAAGTGAAAAGAAAGGGGAAGCAAAACCCAAAGAAAGCCCAAAGAAAGCCCAAGGAAAGCCCAAAGAAAGGGGAAAGAAAGCCCAAAGAAAGGGGAAAGAAAGCCCAAAGAAAGGGAATGACAGCCCAAAGAAAGGGGAAAGAAAGCCCAAAGAAATGGGAAAGAAAGCCCAAAGAAAGGGGAAAGAAAGCCCAAAGAAAGGGGAAAGAAAGCCCAAAGAAAGCCCAAAGAAAGCCCAAATAAAGCCCAAAGAAAGGGGAAATAAAGCCCAAAGAAAGGGGAAAGACAGCCCAAAGAATGCCCAAAGAAAGGGGAAAGAAACCCCAAAGAAAGCCCAAAGAAAGCCCAAAGAAATGGCAAAGAAAGGAAAAGAAAGCTCAAAGAAAGGCCGAAGAAAGGGGAAAGAAAGCCCAAAGAAAGGGGAAAGAAAGCCCAAAGAAAGGGGAAAGAAATCCAAAGAAAGGGGAAAGAGCGCCCAAAGAAAGGGTAAAGAAAGCCCAGAGAAAGCCCAAAGAAAGCCCAAAGAAAGGGGAAAGAAAGCCCAAAGAAAAGGGAAAGAAAGCCCAAAGAAAGGGAAAGAAAGCCCAAAGAAGGGGAATGGCAGCCCAAAGAAAGGGGAAAGAAAGCCCAAAGAAAGGGGAAAGAAAGCCCAAAGAAAGGGGAAAGAAAGTCCAAAAAAAGCCCAAAGAAAGCCCAAAGAAAGTGGAAAGAAAGGGGAAAGAAAACCAAAGAAAGCCAAAAGAAAGCCCAGTGGAAAGCCCCAAGAAAAGGGAAAGAAAGCCCAAAGAAAGGGAAAAGAAAGCCCAAGAAAGCCAAAAGAAAGCCCAAAGAAAGCCCACAGAAAGGAGAAAGAAATCCCAAAGAAAGGGGAAAGAAAGCCCAAAGAAAGCCCAAAGAAAGCCTAAAGAAAGCCCAAAGAAAGCCCAAAGAAATCCAAAGAAAGCCCAAGGAAAGCCAAAGAAATCCAAAGAAAGCCCAAGGAAAGCCCAAAGAAAGTGGAAAGAAAGCCCAAAGAAAGGGAAGAAAGCCCAAAGAAAGGGAAAGAAAGCCCAAAGAAAGCCCAAAGAAAGCCCAAAGAAAGGGAAAGAAAGCCAAAGAAAGGGGAAAGAAAGCCCAAAGAAAGAGGAATGACAGCCCAAAGAAAGTGGAAAGAAAGCCCAAAGAAAGGGGAAAGAAGCCCAAAGAAAGGGGAAAGAAAGCCCAAAGAAAGGGGAATGACAGCCCAAAGAAAGGGAAAGAAAGCCCAAAGAAAGGGGAAAGAAAGCCCAAAAAAAGGGGAAAGAAAGCCCAAAGAAAGGGGAAGAAAGCCCAAAGAAAGGGGAAAGAAAGCCCAAAGAAAGCCCAAAGAAAGCCCAAAGAAAGTGGAAAGAAAGGGGAAAGAAAGCCCAAAGAAAGCCAAAGAAAGCCCAAAGAAAGCCACAGAAAGCCCAAAGAAAGCCCAAAGAAAGCCTAAAAAAAGCCCAAAGGAAGGGGAAAGAAAGCCCAAAGAAACCCCAAAGAAAGGGAAAGAAAGCCCAAAGAAACCCCAAAGAAAGGGGAGAGAAAGCCCAAAGAAAGGGGAAAGAAAGCCCAAGGAAAGGGGAAAGAAAGCCCAAAGAAAGGGAAATAAAGCCCAAAGAAAGGGGAAAGAAAGCCCAAAGAAAGGGGGAAGAAAGCCCAAAGAAAGCCCAAAGAAAGGGGAAAGAAGGGGGAAAGACAGCCCAAAGAAAGCCCAAAGAAAGGGGAAAGAAAGCCCAAAGAAAGGGGAATGACAGCCCAAAGAAAGGGGAAAGAAAGCCCAAAGAAAAGGTGAAAGAAAACCCAAAGAAAGGGGAAAGAAAGCCCAAAGAAAGGGGAAAGAAAGCCCAAAGAAAGGGGAAAGAAAGCCCAAAGAAAGCCCAAAGAAAGCCCACAGAAAGTGGAAAGAAAGCCCAAAGAAAGGGAAAGAAAGCCCAAAGAAAGCCCAAAGAACGCCTAAAGAAAACCCAAAGAAAGCCCAAAGAAATCCCAAAGAAAGGGGAAAGAAATCCAAAGAAAGGGGAATGACAGCCCAAAGAAAGGGGAAAGAAAGCCAAAGAAAGGTGAAAGAAAGCCCAAAGAAAGGGGAAAGAAAGCCCAAAGAAAGGGGAAAGAAAGTCCAAAGAAAGGGGAAAGAAAGCCCAAAGAAATCCCAAAGAAAGCCCAAAGAAAGTGGAAAGAAACGGGAAAGAAAGGGGAAAGAAAGCCCAAAAAAAGCCAAAGAAACCCCAAAGAAAGCCCACAGAAATGGGAAAGAAAGCCCAAAGAAAGCCCAAAGAAAGCCCACAGAAAGGGGAAAGAAAGCCCAAAGAAAGGGGAAAGAAAGCCCAAAGAAAGCCCAAAGAAAGGGGAAAGAAAGCCCAAAGAAAGGGGAAAGAAAGCTCAAAGAAAGCCCAAAGAAAGCCAAAGAAAGCCCAAAGAAAGGGGAAAGAAAGCCCAAAGAAAGGGGAAAGAAAGCCCAAAGAAAGGGGAATGACAGCCCAAAGAAAGGGGAAAGAAAGCCCAAAGAAAGGGGAAAGAAAGCCCAAAGAAAGGGGAAAGAAAGCCCAAAGAAAGGGGAAAGAAAGCCCAAAGAAAGGGGAAAGAAAGCCCAAAGAAAGGGGAAAGAAAGCCCAAAGAAAGGGGAAAGAAAGCCAAAGAAAGCCCAAGAAAGCCCAAAGAAAGGGGAAAGAAAGCCCAAAGAAAGGGGAATGACAGCCCAAAGAAAGGGGAAAGAAAGCCCAAAGAAAAGGGAAAGAAAGCCCAAAGAAAGGGGAAAGAAAGCCCAAAGAAAGGGGAAAGAAAGCCCAAAGAAAGGGGAATGACAGCCCAAAGAAAGGGGAAAGAAAGCCCAAAGAAAGGTGAAAGAAAGCCCAAAGAAAGGGGAAAGAAAGCCCAAAGAAAGGGGAAAGAAAGCCAAAGAAATCCAAAGAAAGCCCAAAGAAAGTGGAAAGAAAGGGGAAAGAAAGGGGAAAGAAATCCAAAAAAGCCCAAAGAAACCCCAAAGAAAGCCCACAGAAAGGGGAAAGAAAGCCCAAAGAAAGCCCAAAGAAAGCCCACAGAAAGGGGAAAGAAAGCCAAAGAAAGGGGAAAGAAAGCCCAAAGAAAGCCCAAAGAAAGGGGAAAGAAAGCCCAAAGAAGGGGGAAAGACAGCCCAAAGAAAGCCCAAAGAAAGGGGAAAGAAAGCCCAAAGAAAGGGGAAAGAAAGCTCAAAGAAAGGCCAAAGAAAGGGGTAAAAAAAGGGGAAAGAAAGCCCAAAGAAAGGGGAAAGAAAGCCAAAGAAAGGGGAAAGAAAGCCCAAAGAATGCCCAAAGAAAGCCCACAGAAAGGGGAAAGAAAGCCCAAAGAAAGGGGAAAGAAATCCCAAAGAAAGCCCAAAGAAAGCCTAAAGAAAGCCCAAAGAAAGCAAAAGAAATCCCAAAGAAAGCCCAAAGAAAGGGGAAAGAAAGCCCAAGAAAGGGGAAAGAAAGCCCAAAGAAAGGGGAATGACAGCCCAAAGAAAGGGGAAAGAAAGCCCAAAGAAAGGGGAAAGAAAGCCAAAGAAAGGGGAAAGAAAGCCCAAAGAAAGGGGAAAGAAAGCCCAAAGAAAGGGGAAAGAAAGCCAAAGAAAGGTGAAAGAAAGCCCAAAGAAAGGGGAAAGAAAGCCCAAAGAAAGGGGAAAGAAAACCCAGAAAAGCCCAAGAAAGCCCAAAGAAAGCCCAAAGAAAGCCCAAAGAAAAGGGAAAGAAAGGGGAAAGAAAACCCAAAGAAAGCCCAAAGAAAGCCCAAGGAAAGCCCAAAGAAAGGGAAAGAAAGCCCAAAGAAAGCCCAAAGAAAGCCCACAGAAAGGGGAAAGAAAGCCCAAAGAAAGGGGAAACAAAGCCCAAAGAAAGGGGAAAGAAAGGGGAAAGAAAGCCCAAAGAAAGGGGAAAGAAAGGGAAAGAAAGCCCAAGGAAAGGGGAAAGAAAGCCCAAAGAAAGGGGAAATAAAGCCCAAAGAAAGGGGAAAGAAAGCCCAAAGAAAGGGGAAGAAAGCCCAAGAAAGCCCAAAGAAAGGGGAAAGAAGGGGGAAAGACAGCCCAAAGAAAGCCCAAAGAAAGGGGAAAGAAAGCCCAAAGAAAGGGGAATGACAGCCCAAAGAAAGGGGAAAGAAGCCCAAAGAAAGGTGAAAGAAAACCCAAAGAAAGGGGAAAGAAAGCCCAAAGAAAGGGGAAAGAAAGCCCAAAGAAAGGGGAAAGAAAGCCCAAAGAAAGCCCAAAGAAAGCCCACAGAAAGTGGAAAGAAAGCCCAAAGAAAGGGGAAAGAAAGCCCAAAGAAAGCCCAAAGAACGCCTAAAGAAAACCCAAAGAAAGCCCAAAGAAATCCCAAAGAAAGGGGAAAGAAATCCCAAAGAAAGGGGAATGACAGCCCAAAGAAAGGGGAAAGAAAGCCCAAAGAAAGGTGAAAGAAAGCCCAAGAAAGGGGAAAGAAAGCCCAAAGAAAGGGGAAAGAAAGTCCAAAGAAAGGGAAAGAAAGCCCAAAGAAATCCAAAGAAAGCCCAAAGAAAGTGGAAAGAAACGGGAAAGAAAGGGGAAAGAAAGCCCAAAAAAAGCCCAAAGAAACCCCAAAGAAAGCCCACAGAAATGGGAAAGAAAGCCCAAAGAAAGCCCAAAGAAAGCCCACAGAAAGGGGAAAGAAAGCCCAAAGAAAGGGGAAAGAAAGCCCAAAGAAAGCCCAAAGAAAGGGGAAAGAAAGCCCAAAGAAAGGGGAAAGAAAGCTCAAAGAAAGCCCAAAGAAAGCCCAAAGAAAGCCCAAAGAAAGGGGACAAGAAAGCCCAAAGAAAGGGGAAAGAAAGCCAAAGAAAGGGGAATGACAGCCCAAAGAAAGGGGAAAGAAAGCCAAAGAAAGGGGAAAGAAAGCCCAAAGAAAGGGGAAAGAAAGCCAAGAAAGGGAAAGAAGCCCAAAGAAAGGGGAAAGAAAGCCCAAAGAAAGGGGAAAGAAAGCCCAAAGAAAGGGGAAAGAAAGCCCAAAGAAAGCCCAAAGAAAGCCCAAAGAAAGGGAAAGAAAGCCCAAGAAAGGGGAATGACAGCCCAAAGAAAGGGGAAAGAAAGCCCAAAGAAAAGGGAAAGAAAGCCCAAAGAAAGGGGAAAGAAAGCCCAAAGAAAGGGGAAAGAAAGCCCAAAGAAAGGGGAATGACAGCCCAAAGAAAGGGGAAAGAAAGCCAAAGAAAGGTGAAAGAAAGCCCAAAGAAAGGGGAAAGAAAGCCCAAAGAAAGGGGAAAGAAAGCCCAAAGAAATCCCAAAGAAAGCCCAAAGAAAGTGGAAAGAAAGGGGAAAGAAAGGGGAAAGAAATCCCAAAAAGCCCAAAGAAACCCCAAAGAAAGCCCACAGAAAGGGGAAAGAAAGCCCAAAGAAAGCCCAAAGAAAGCCCACAGAAAGGGAAAGAAAGCCCAAAGAAAGGGGAAAGAAAGCCCAAAGAAAGCCCAAAGAAAGGGGAAAGAAAGCCCAAAGAAGGGGGAAAGACAGCCCAAAGAAAGCCCAAAGAAAGGGGAAAGAAAGCCCAAAGAAAGGGGAAAGAAAGCTCAAAGAAAGGCCAAAGAAAGGGGTAAAAAAGGGGAAAGAAAGCCCAAAGAAAGGGGAAAGAAAGCCCAAAGAAAGGGGAAAGAAAGCCAAAGAATGCCCAAAGAAAGCCCACAGAAAGGGGAAAGAAAGCCAAAGAAAGGGGAAAGAAATCCCAAAGAAAGCCCAAAGAAAGCCTAAAGAAAGCCCAAAGAAAGCAAAAGAAATCCCAAAGAAAGCCCAAAGAAAGGGGAAAGAAAGCCCAAAGAAAGGGGAAAGAAAGCCCAAAGAAGGGGAATGACAGCCCAAGAAAGGGGAAAGAAAGCCCAAAGAAAGGGGAAAGAAAGCCCAAAGAAGGGGAAAGAAAGCCAAAGAAAGGGGAAAGAAAGCCCAAAGAAAGGGGAAAGAAAGCCCAAAGAAAGGTGAAAGAAAGCCCAAAGAAAGGGGAAAGAAAGCCCAAAGAAAGGGGAAAGAAAACCCAGAAAAGCCCAAAGAAAGCCCAAAGAAAGCCCAAAGAAAGCCCAAAGAAAAGGGAAAGAAAGGGAAAGAAAACCCAAAGAAAGCCCAAAGAAAGCCCAAGGAAAGCCCAAAGAAAGGGGAAAGAAAGCCCAAAGAAAGCCCAAAGAAAGCCCACAGAAAGGGGAAAGAAAGCCCAAAGAAAGGGGAAACAAAGCCCAAAGAAAGGGGAAAGAAAGGGGAAGAAAGCCCAAAGAAAGGGGAAAGAAAGGGGAAAGAAAGCCCAAAGAAAGGGAAAGAAAGCCCAAAGAAACCCCAAGGAAAGGGGAAAGAAAGCCCAAAGAAAGGGGAAAGAAAGCCAAAGGAAAGGGGAAACAAAGCCCAAAGAAAGGGGAAAGAAAGGGGAAAGAAAGCCCAAAGAAAGGGAAAGAAAGCCCAAAGAAAGCCCAAAGAAAGGGGAAAGAAAGCCCAAAGAAACCCCAAGGAAAGGGGAAAGAAAGCCCAAAGAAAGGGGAAAGAAAGCCAAAGGAAAGGGGAAAGAAAGCCCAAAGAAAGGGGAAATAAAGCCCAAAGAAAGGGGAAAGAAAGCCAAAGAAAGGGGGAAGAAAGCCCAAAGAAAGCCAAAGAAAGGGGAAAGAAAGCCCAAAGAAAGCCCAAAGAAATGGGAAAGAAAGCGCAAAGAAACCCCAAAGAAAGGGGAAAGAAGCCCAAAGAAAGGGGAAAGAAAACCCAAAGAAAAGGGAAAGAAAGCCCAAAGAAAGGGAAAGACAGCCCAAAGAAAGCCCAAAGAAAGGGGAAAGAAAGACCAAAGAAAGGGGAAAGAAAGCTCAAAGAAAGGCCAAAGAAACGGGAAAGAAAGCCCAAAGAAAGCCCAAAGAAAGCCCAAAGAAAAGGGAAAGAAAGCCCAAAGAAAGGGGAAAGAAAGCCCAAAGAAAGGGGAATGACAGCCCAAATAAAGGGGAAAGAAAGCCCAAAGAAAGGGGAAAGAAAGCCCAAAGAAAGGGGAAAGAAAGCCAAAGAAAGGAGAAAGAAAGCCCAAAAAAAAGCCCAAAGAAAGCCCAAAAAAAGCCCAAAGAAAGCCCAAAGAAAGTGGAAAGAAAGGGGAAAGAAAACCCAAAGAAAGACCAAAGAAAGCCCAAGGAAAGCCCAAAGAAAGGGGAAAGAAAGCCCAAAGAAAGGGGAAAGAAAGCCCAAAGAAAGCCCACAGAAAGTGGAAAGAAAGCCCAAGAAAGGGGAAAGAAAGCCCAAAGAAAGCCCAAAGAAAGCTAAAGAAAACCCAAAGAAAGCCCAAAGAAATCCCAAAGAAAGGGGAAAGAAAGCCCAAAGAAAGGGGAATGACAGCCCAAAGAAAGGAAAGAAAGCCAAAGAAAGGTGAAAGAAAGCCCAAAGAAAGGGGAAAGAAAGCCCAAAGAAAGGGGAAAGAAAGCCCAAAAAAAGGGGAAAGAAAGCCCAAAGAAAGGGGAAAGAAAGCCCAAAGAAAGGGGAAAGAAAGTCCAAAGAAAGGGGAAAGAAAGCCCAAAGAAATCCCAAAGAAAGCCCAAAGAAAGTGGAAAGAAAGGGGAAAGAAAGGGGAAAGAAAGCCAAAAGAAAGCCCAAGAAACCCCAAAGAAAGCCCACGGAAGGGGAAAGAAAGCCCAAAGAAAGCCCAAAGAAAGCCCACAGAAAGGGGAAAGAAAGCCCAAAGAAAGGGGAAAGAAAGCCAAAGAAAGCCCAAAGAAAGGGGAAAGAAAGCCCAAAGAAGGGGGAAAGACAGCCCAAAGAAAGCCCAAAGAAAGGGGAAAGAAAGCCCAAAGAAAGGGGGAATGACAGCCCAAAGAAAGGGAAAGAAAGCCCAAAGAAAGGTGACAGAAAACCCAAAGAAAGGGGAAAGAAAGCCCAAAGAAAGGGGAAAGAAAGCCCAAAGAAAGGGGAAAGAAAGCCCAAAGAAAGCCCACAGAAAGTGGAAAGAAAGCCCAAAGAAAGGGGAAAGAAGCCCAAAGAAAGCCCAAAGAACGCCTAAAGAAAACCCAAAGAAAGCCCAAAGAAATCCCAAAGAAAGGGGAAAGAAATCCCAAAGAAAGGGGAATGACAGCACAAAGAAAGGGGAAAGAAAGCCCAAAGAAAGGTGAAAGAAAGCCCAAAGAAAGGGGAAAGAAAGCCCAAAGAAAGGGGAAAGAAAGCCCAAAGAAAGGGGAAAGAAAGCCCAAGAAAGGGGAAAGAAAGCCCAAGGAAATCCCAAAAAAAAGCCCAAAGAAAGTGGAAAGAAACGGGAAAGAAAGGGGAAAGAAAGCCCAAAGAAAGCCCAAAGAAACCCCAAAGAAAGCCCACAGAAAGGGGAAAGAAAGCCCAAAGAAAGCCCAAAGAAAGCCCACAGAAAGGGGAAAGAAAGCCCAAAGAAAGGGGAAAGAAAGCCCAAAGAAAGCCCAAAGAAAGGGGAAAGAAAGCCCAAAGAAGGGGAAAGACAGCCCAAAGAAATCCCAAAGAAAGGGGAATGACAGCCCAAAGAAAGGGGAAAGAAAGCCCAAAGAAAGGTGAAAGAAAGCCCAAAGAAAGGGGAAAGAAAGCCCAAAGAAAGGGGAAAGAAAGTCCAAAGAAAGGGGAAAGAAAGCCAAAGAAATCCCAAAGAAAGCCCAAAGAAAGTGGAAAGAAAGGGGAAAGAAAGGGGAAAGAAAGCCCAAAAAAGCCCAAAGAAACCCCAAAGAAAGCCCACAGAAAGGGGAAAGAAAGCCAAAGAAAGCCCAAAGAAAGCCCACAGAAAGGGAAAGAAAGCCCAAAGAAAGGGGAAAGAAAGCCCAAAGAAAGCCCAAAGAAAGGGGAAAGAAAGCCCAAAGAAGGGGGAAAGACAGCCCAAAGAAAGCCCAAAGAAAGGGGAAAGAAAGCCCAAAGAAAGGGGAAAGAAAGCTCAAAGAAAGGCCAAAGAAAGGGGTAAAAAAGGGGAAAGAAAGCCCACAGAAAGGGGAAAGAAAGCCCAAAGAAAGGGGAAAGAAATCCCAAAGAAAGCCCAAAGAAAGCCTAAAGAAAGCCCAAAGAAAGCAAAAGAAATCCCAAAGAAAGCCCAAAGAAAGGGGAAAGAAAGCCCAAAGAAAGGGGAAAGAAAGCCCAAAGAAAGGGGAATGACAGCCCAAAGAAAGGGGAAAGAAAGCCCAAAGAAAGGGGAAAGAAAGCCCAAAGAAAGGGGAAAGAAAGCCCAAAGAAAGGGGAAAGAAAGCCCAAAGAAAGGGGAAAGAAAGCCCAAAGAAAGGTGAAAGAAAGCCCAAAGAAAGGGGAAAGAAAGCCCAAAGAAAGGGGAAAGAAAGCCCAAAAAAAGGGGAAAGAAAGCCCAAAGAAAGGGGAAAGAAAGCCCAAAGAAATCCCAAAGAAAGCCCAAAGAAATGGGAAAGAAAGGGGAAAGAAAGCCCAAAGAAAGCCCAAAGAAAGCC
>NW_027043692.1:0-52458 GCF_036013475.1 Columba livia
TTCTTTGCGCTTTCTTTCCCCTTTCTTTGGGCTTTCTTTCCCCGTTCTTTGGGCTTTCCTTCCCCTTTCTTTGGGCTGTCATTCCTCTTTCTTAGGGCTTTCTTTCCCATTTCTTTGGGCTTTCTTTCCCCTTTCTTTGGGCTTTCTTTCCCATTTCTTTGGGCTGTCATTCCCATTTCTTTGGGATTTCTTTCCCCTTTCTTTGGGCTTTCCTTCCCCTTTCTTTGGGCTTTCTTTGGGCTTTCTTTGGGCTTTCTTTGGCCTTTCTTTGGGATTTCTTTGGGCTTTCTTTCCCCTTTCTTTGGGCTTTCTTTCCCCATTCTTTGGGCTTTCTTTGGGCTGTCTTTCCCCTTTCTTTGGGCTTTCTTTGCGCTTTCTTTGGGCTTTCTTTCCCCTTTCTTTGGCCTTTCTTTGGGATTTCTTTGGGCTTTCTTTCCCCTTTCTTTGGGGTTTCTTTGGGCTTTCTTTCCCCTTTCTTTGGGCTTTCTTTGGGCTTTCTTTCCCCTTTCTTTGGGCTTTCTTTGGGCTTTCTTTCCCCTTTCTTTAGGCTTTCTTTGGGCTTTCTTTCCCTTTTCTTTGGGCTTTCTTTGGGCTTTCTTTGGGCTTTCTCTGGGCTTTCTTTCCCCTTTTTTTGGGCGTTTTTTCCCCTTTCTTTGGGCTTTCTTTGAGCTTTCTTTCCCCTTTCTTTGGGCTTTCCTTCCCCATTCTTTGGGCTTTCTTTGGGCTGTCTTTCCCCTTTCTTTGGGCATTCTTTGCGCTTTCTTTGGGCTTTCTTTCCCCTTTCTTTGGCCTTTCTTTGGGATTTCTTTGGGCTTTCTTTCCCCTTTCTTTGGGGTTTCTTTGGGCTTTCTTTCCCCTTTCTTTGGGGTTTCTTTGGGCTTTCTTTCCCCTTTCTTTGGGCTTTCTTTGGGCTTTCTTTCCCCTTTCTTTGGGCTTTCTTTCCCCTTTCTTTCCCCTTTCTTTGGGCTTGCTTTCCCCTTTCTTTGGGCTTTCTTTCCCCTTTCTTTGGGCTTTCTTTGGGCTTTCTTTCCCCTTTTTTTGGGCTTTCTTTCCCCTTTCTTTCCCCTTTCTTTGTTCTTTCTTTGGGCTTTCTTTCCCCTTTCTTTGGGCTTTCTTTGGGCTTTCTTTCCCCTTTCTTTGGGCTTTCTTTCCCCTTTCTTTCCCCTTTCTTTGGGCTTTCTTTGGGCTTTCTTTGGGCTTTCTTTGGACTTTATTTGGGCTTTCTTTGGGCTTTCTTTCCCCTTTCTTTGGGCTTTCTTTCCCCTTTCTGTGGGCTTTCTTTGGGCTTTCTTTGGGCTTTCTTTCCCCTTTCTTTGGGCTTTCTTTCCCCTTTCTTTGGGCTTTCTTTCCCTTTCTTTGGGCGTTCTTTCTCCTTTCTTTGGGCTTTCTTTCCCCTTTCTTTGGGCTGTCATTCCCCTTTCTTTGGGCTTTCTTTCCCCTTTCTTTGGGCTTTCTTTGGGCTTTCTTTGGGCTTTCTTTGGGCTTTCTTTCCCCTTTCTTTCCACTTTCTTTGGGCTTTCTTTGGGCTTTCTTTCCCCTTTCTTTGGCTTTCTTTCCCCTTTCTTTGGGCTTTCTTTCCCCTTTCTTTGGGCTTTCTTTCCCCTTTCTTTGGGCTGTCATTCCCCTTTCTTTGGGCTTTCTTTCCCCTTTCTTTGGGCTTTCTTTCCCCTTTCTTTGGGCTTTCCTTGGGCTTTCTTTGGGCCTTCTTTGGGCTTTCTTTCCCCTTTCTTTGCGCTTTCTTTCCCCTTTCTTTGGGCTTTCTTTCCCCTTTCTTTGGGCTTTCCTTCCCCTTTCTTTGGGCTGTCATTCCTCTTTCTTAGGGCTTTCTTTCCCATTTCTTTGGGCTTTCTTTCCCCTTTCTTTGGGCTTTCTTTCCCATTTCTTTGGGCTGTCATTCCCATTTCTTTGGGATTTCTTTCCCCTTTCTTTGGGCTTTCCTTCCCCTTGCTTTGGGCTTTCTTTGGGCTTTCTTTGGGCTTTCTTTGGGCTTTCTTTGGGCTTTCTTTGGGCTTTCTTTGGGCTTTCTTTCCTCTTTCTTTGGGCTTTCTTTCCCCTTTCTGTGGGCTTTATTTGGGCCTTGTTTGGGCTTTCTTTCCCCTTTCTTTGGGCTTCTTTCCCCTTTCTTTGGGCTTTCCTTGGGCTTTCTTTGGGCTTTCTTTGGGTTTTCTTTCCCCTTTCTTTCCCCTTTCTTTGGGCTTTCTTTGGGCTTTCTTTGGGCTTTCTTTCCCCTTTCTTTGGGCTTTCTTTCCCCTTTCTTTGGGCTTTCTTTCCCCTTTCTTTGGGCTTTCTTTCCCTTTTCTTTGGGGTTTCTTTGGGCTTTCTTTGGGCTTTGTTTGGCCTTTCTCTGGGCTTTCTTTCCCATTTCTTTGGGCTTTCTTTCCCCTTTCTTTGGACTTTCTTTCCCCTTTCTTTGGGCTTTCTTTCCCCTTTCTTTGGGATTTTTTACCCCTTTCTTTGGGCTTTCTTTGAGCTTTCTTTCCCCTTTCTTTGGGCTTTCTTTCCCCTTTCTTTGGGCTTTCTTTGGGCTGTCTTTCCCCTTTCTTTGGGCTTTCTTTGCGCTTTCTTTCCCCTTTCTTTGGGCTTTCTTTGGGCTTTCTTTCCCCTTTGTTTGGGCTTTCTTTCCCCTTTCTTTGGGCTTTCTTTCCCCTTTCTTTGGCCTTTCTTTGGGCTTTATTTGGGCTTTCTTCCCTCTTTCTTTGGGCTTTCTTTCCCCTTTCTTTGGGCTTTCTTTCCCCTTTCTTTGGGCTTTCTTTCCCCTTTCCTTGGGCTTTCTTTCCCCTTTCCTTGGGCTTTCTTTCCCCTTTCTTTGCGCTTTCTTTCCCCTTTCTTTGGGGTTTCTTTGGACTTTCTTTCCCCTTTCTTTGGGGTTTCTTTGGGCTCTCTTTCCCCTTTCTTTGGGCTTTCTTTGGGCTTTCTTTCCCCTTTCTTTCCCCTTTCTTTGTTCTTTCTTTGGGCTTTCTTTCCCCTTTCTTTGGGCTTTCTTTGGGCTTTCTTTCCCCTTTCTTTGGGCTTTCTTTCCCCTTTCTTTCCCCTTTCTTTGGGCTTTCTTTGGGCTTTCTTTGGGCTTTCTTTGGACTTTATTTGGGCTTTCTTTGGGCTTTCTTTCCCCTTTCTTTGGGCTTTCTTTCCCCTTTCTGTGGGCTTTCTTTGGGCTTTCTTTGGGCTTTCTTTGGGCTTTCTTTCCCCTTTCTTTGGGCTTTCTTTCCCCTTTCTTTGGGCTTTCTTTCCCTTTCTTTGGGCGTTCTTTCTCCTTTCTTTGGGCTTTCTTTCCCCTTTCTTTGGGCTGTCATTCCCCTCTCTTTGAGCTTTCTTTCCCCTTTCTTTGGGCTTTCTTTGGGCTTTCTTTGGGCTTTCTTTGGGCTTTCTTTCCCCTTTCTTTCCACTTTCTTTGGTCTTTCTTTGGGCTTTCTTTCCCTTTCTTTGGGCTTTCTTTCCCCTTTCTTTGGGCTGTCATTCCCCTTTCTTTGGGCTTTCTTTCCCCTTTCTTTGGGCTTTCTTTCCCCTTTCTTTGGTCTTTCCTTGGGCTTTCTTTGGGCCTTCTTTGGGCTTTCTTTCCCCTTTCTTTGCGCTTTCTTTCCCCTTTCTTTGGGCTTTCTTTCCCCTTTCTTTGGGCTTTCCTTCCCCTTTCTTTGGGCTGTCATTCCTCTTTCTTAGGGCTTTCTTTCCCATTTCTTTGGGCTTTCTTTCCCCTTTCTTTGGGCTTTCTTTCCCATTTCTTTGGGCTGTCATTCCCATTTCTTTGGGATTTCTTTCCCCTTTCTTTGGGCTTTCTTTGGGCTTTCTTTGGGCTTTCTTTGGGCTTTCTTTGGGCTTTCTTTGGGCTTTCTTTGGGCTTTCTTTGGGCTTTCTTTGGGCTTTCTTTGGGCTTTCTTTGGGCTTTCTTTCCTCTTTCTTTGGGCTTTCTTTCCCCTTTCTGTGGGCTTTCTTTGGGCCTTGTTTGGGCTTTCTTTCCCCTTTCTTTGGGCTTTCTTTCCCCTTTCTTTGGGCTTTCCTTGGGCTTTCTTTGGGCTTTCTTTGGGTTTTCTTTCCCCTTTCTTTCCCCTTTCTTTGGGCTTTCTTTGGGCTTTCATTCCCCTTTCTTTCCCCTTTCTTTGGGCTTTCTTTCCCCTTTCTTTGGGCTTTCTTTCCCCTTTCTTTGGGCTTTCTTTCCCTTTTCTTTGGGGTTTCTTTGGGCTTTCTTTGGGCTTTGTTTGGCCTTTCTCTGGGCTTTCTTTCCCATTTCTTTGGGCTTTCTTTCCCCTTTCTTTGGACTTTCTTTCCCCTTTCTTTGGGCTTTCTTTCCCCTTTCTTTGGGATTTTTTACCCCTTTCTTTGGGCTTTCTTTGAGCTTTCTTTCCCCTTTCTTTGGGCTTTCTTTCCCCTTTCTTTGGGCTTTCTTTGGGCTGTCTTTCCCCTTTCTTTGGGCTTTCTTTGCGCTTTCTTTCCCCTTTCTTTGGGCTTTCTTTGGGCTTTCTTTCCCCTTTGTTTGGGCTTTCTTTCCCCTTTCTTTGGGATTTCTTTCCCCTTTCTTTGGCCTTTCTTTGGGCTTTATTTGGGCTTTCTTCCCTCTTTCTTTGGGCTTTCTTTCCCCTTTCTTTGGGCTTTCTTTCCCCTTTCTTTGGGCTTTCTTTCCCCTTTCCTTGGGCTTTCTTTCCCCTTTCCTTGGGCTTTCTTTCCCCTTTCTTTGCGCTTTCTTTCCCCTTTCTTTGGGGTTTCTTTGGACTTTCTTTCCCCTTTCTTTGGGGTTTCTTTGGGCTCTCTTTCCCCTTTCTTTGGGCTTTCTTTGGGCTTTCTTTCCCCTTTCTTTCCCCTTTCTGTGGGCTTTCTTTCCCCTTTCTTTCCCCTTTCTTTGGGCTTTGTTTCCCCTTTCTTTGGGCTTTTTTTCCCCTTTCTTTGGGCTTTCTTTTGGCTTTCTTTCCCCTTTCTTTGGGCTTTCTTTCCCCTTTCTTTCCCCTTTCTTTGGGCTTTCCTTGGGCTTTCCTTGGGCTTTCTTTGGGCTTTCTTTCCCCTTTCTTTCCACTTTCTTTGGGCTTTCTTTGGGCTTTCTTTGGGGTTTCTTTGGGCTTTCTTTCCCCTTTCTTTGGGCTTTTTTTCCCCTTTCTTTGGACTTTCTTTCCCCTTTCTTTGGGCTTTCTTTCCCCTTTCTTTGGGCTTTCTTTCCCCTTTCTTTGGGCTGTCATTCCCCTTTCTTTGGGCTTTCTTTCCCCTTTCTTTGGGCTTTCCTTGGGCTTTCTTTGGGCTTTCTTTGGGCTTTCTTTCCCCTTTCTTTCCACTTTCTTTGGGCTTTCTTTGGGCTTTCTTTGGGCTTTCTTTGCTCTTTCTTTCCCCTTTCCTTGGGCTTTCTTTCCCCTTTCTTTGGGCTTTCTTTCCCCTTTCTTTGGGCTTTCTTTGGGCTGTCTTTCCCCTTTCTTTGGGCTTTCTTTCCCCTTTCTTTGGCCTTTCTTTGGGATTTCTTTGGGCTTTCTTTCCCCTTTCTTTGGGGTTTCTTTGGGCTTTCTTTCCCCTTTCTTTGGGCTTTCTTTGGGCTTTCTTTCCCCTTTCTTTGGGCTTTCTTTGGGCTTTCTTTCCCCTTTCTTTAGGCTTTCTTTGGGCTTTCTTTCCCTTTTCTTTGGGCTTTCTTTGGGCTTTCTTTGGGCTTTCTCTGGGCTTTCTTTCCCCTTTTTTTGGGCGTTTTTTCCCCTTTCTTTGGGCTTTCTTTGAGCTTTCTTTCCCCTTTCTTTGGGCTTTCTTTCCCCATTCTTTGGGCTTTCTTTGGGCTGTCTTTCCCCTTTCTTTGGGCTTTCTTTGCGCTTTCTTTGGGCTTTCTTTCCCCTTTCTTTGGCCTTTCTTTGGGATTTCTTTCCCCTTTCTTTGGGCTTTCTTTCCCTTTCTTTCCACTTTCTTTGGGCTTTCTTTGGGCTTTCTTTGGGCTTTCTTTGCTCTTTCTTTCCCCTTTCCTTGGGCTTTCTTTCCCCTTTCTTTGGGCTTTCTTTCCCCTTTCTTTGGGCTTTCTTTCCCCTTTCTTTGGGCTTTATTTCCCCTTTCTTTGGGCTTTCTTTGGGCTTTCTTTGGGCTTTCTTTCCCCTTTCTTTGGGCTTTCTTTCCCCTTTCTTTGGCCTTTCTTTGGGCTTTCTTTGGGCTTTCTTTGGGCTTTCTTTGGGCTTTCTGTGGGCTTTCTTTGGGCTTTCTTTGGGCTTTCCTTGGCCTTTCTTTGGGCTTTCTTTGGGTTTTCTTTCCCCTTTCTTTCCACTTTCTTTCCACTTTCTTTGGGCTTTCTTTCCCCTTTCTTTGGGCTTTCTTTCCCCTTTCTGTGGGCTTTCTTTGTGCTTTCTTTGGGCTTTCTTTGGGCTTTCTGTGGGCTTTCTTTGGGCTTTCTTTCCCCTTTCTTTGGGCTTTCTTTCCCATTTCTTTGGGTTTTCCTTGGGCTTTCTTTGGGCTTTCTTTGGGCTTCATTTCCCCTTTCTTTCCACTTTCTTTGGGCTTTCTTTGGGCTTTCTCTGGGCTTTCTTTCCCCTTTCTTTGGGCTTTCTTTCCCCTTTCTTTGGGCTTTCTTTCCCCTTTCTTTGGGCTGTCATTCCCTTTTCTTTGGGCTTTCTTTCCCCTTTCTTTGGGCTTTCTTTCCCCTTTCTTTGGGCTTTCTTTGGGCTTTCTTTGGGCTTTCTTTGGGATTTCTTTGGGCTTTCTTTGGGCTTTCTTTTCCCTTTCTTTGGGCTTTCTTTCCCCTTTCTGTGGGCTTTCTTTGGGCTTTCTTTGGGCCTTCTTTGGGCTTTCTTTCCCCTTTTTTGGGCTTTCTTTCCCCTTTCTTTGGGCTTTCCTTGGGCTTTCTTTGGGCTTTCTTTGGGTTTTCTTTCCCCTTTCTTTCTACTTTCTTTGGGCTTTCTTTGGGCTTTCTTTCCCCTTTCTTTGGGCTTTCTTTCCCCTTTCTTTGGGCTTTCTTTCCCCTTTCTTTGGGCTTTCTTTCCCCTTTCTTTGGGCTTTCTTTGGGCTTTCTTTGGGCTTTCTTTGGGCTTTCTCTGGGGTTTCTTTCCTCTTTCTTTGGGCTTTCCTTCCCCTTTCTTTGGGCTTTCTTTCCCCTTTCTTTGGGCTTTCTTTGGGCTGTCTTTCCCATTTCTTTGGGCTTTCTTTGCGCTTTCTTTCCCATTTCTTTGGGCTTTCTTTGGGCTTTCTTTCCCCTTTCTTTGGGCTTTCTTTGGGCTTTCTTTGGGCTTTCTTTCCCCTTTCTTTGGCCTTTCTTTGGGCTTTCTTTGGGCTTTCTTCCCTCTTTCTTTGGGCTTTCTTTCCCCTTTATTTGGGCTTTATTTCCCCTTTCTTTGGGCTTTCTTTCCCCTTTCCTTGGGCTTTCTTTCCCCTTTCTTTGGGCTTTCTTTCCCCTTTCTTTGGGGTTTCTTTGGGCTTTCTTTCCCCTTTCGTTGGGGATTCTTTGGGCTTTCTTTCCCCTTTCTTTGGGCTTTCTTTGGGCTTTCTTTCCCCTTTCTTTCCCCTTTCTGTGGGCTTTCTTTCCCCTTTCTTTCCCCTTTCTTTGGGCTTTGTTTCCCCTTTCTTTGGGCTTTCTTTCCCCTTTCTTTGGGCTTTCTTTGGGCTTTCTTTCCCCTTTCTTTCCCCTTTCTTTGGGCTTTCTTTGGGCTTTCTTTGGGCTTTCTTTGGGCTTTCTTTCGGCTTTTTTTCCCCTTTCTTTGGGCTTTCTTTCCCCTTTCTGTGGGCTTTCTTTGGGCTTTCTTTGGGCTTTCTTTGGGCTTTCTTTCCCCTTTCTTTGGGCTTTCCTTGGGCTTTCTTTGGGCTTTCTTTCCCCTTTCTTTCCCCTTTCTGTGGGCTTTCTTTGGGCTTTCTTTCCCCTTTCTTTCGGCTTTCTTTCCCCTTTCTTTCCCCTTTCTTTGGGCTTTCTTTGGGCTTTCTTTCCCCTTTCTTTGGGCTTTCTTTGGGCTTTCTTTCCCCTTTCTTTGGGCTTTCTTTCACCTTTCTTTCCCCTTTCTTTGGGCTTTCTTTGGGCTTTCTTTGGGCTTTCTTTGGGCTTTCTTTCCCCTTTCTTTGGGCTTTCTTTCCCCTTTCTTTGGGCTTTCTTTCCCCTTTCTTTGGGCTGTCATTCCCCTTTCTTTGGGCTTTCTTTCCCCTTTCTTTGGGCTTTCTTTCCCCTTTCTTTGGGCTTTCTTTGGGCTTTCTTTGGGATTTCTTTGGGCTTTCTTTGGGCTTTCTTTTCCCTTTCTTTGGGCTTTCTTTCCCCTTTCTGTGGGCTTTCTTTGGGCTTTCTTTGTGCCTTCTTTGGGCTTTCTTTCCCCTTTTTTGGGCTTTCTTTCCCCTTTCTTTGGGCTTTCTTTCCCCTTTCTTTGGGCTTTCTTTCCTCTTTCTTTGGGCTGTCATTCCCCTTTCTTTGGGCTTTCTTTCCCCTTTCTTTGGGCTTTCCTTGGGCTTTCTTTGGGCTTTCTTTGGGCTTTCATTCCCCTTTCTTTCCACTTTCTTTGGGCTTTCTTTGTGCTTTCTTTCGGCTTTCTTTCCCCTTTCTTTGGGCTTTCTTTCCCCTTTCTTTGGGGTTTCTTTGGGCTTTCTTTCCCCTTTCGTTGGGGTTTCTTTGGGCTTTCTTTCCCCTTTCTTTGGGCTTTCTTTGGGTTTTCTTTCCCCTTTCTTTCTACTTTCTTTGGGCTTTCTTTGGGCTTTCTTTGGGCTTTCTTTCCCCCTTCTGTGGGCTTTCTTTCCCCTTTCTTTGGGCTTTGTTTCCCCTTTCTTTGGGCTTTCTTTCCCCTTTCTTTGGGCTTTCTTTCCCCTTTCTTTGGGCTTTCTTTCCCTTTTCTTTGGGCTTTCTTTGGGCTTTCTTTGGGCTTTCGTTGGGCTTTCTCTGGGTTTCTTTCCTCTTTCTTTGGGCTTTCCTTCCCCTTTCTTTGGGCTTTCTTTCCCCTTTCTTTGGGCTTTCTTTCCCATTTCTTTCCCCTTTCTTTGGGCTTTCTTTGGGCTTTCTTTGGGCTTTCTTTGGACTTTATTTGGGCTTTCTTTGGGCTTTCTTTCCCCTTTCTTTGGGCTTTCTTTCCCCTTTCTTTGGGCTTTCTTTGGGCTTTCTTTGGGCTTTCTTTGGGATTTCTTTGGGCTTTCTTTGGGCTTTCTTTTCCCTTTCTTGGGCTTTCTTTCCCCTTTCTGTGGGCTTTCTTTGGGCTTTCTTTGGGCCTTCTTTGGGCTTTCTTTCCCCTTTTTTGGGCTTTCTTTCCCCTTTCTTTGGGCTTTCCTTGGGCTTTCTTTGGGCTTTCTTTGGGTTTTCTTTCCCCTTTCTTTCTACTTTCTTTGGGCTTTCTTTGGGCTTTCTTTCCCCTTTCTTTGGGCTTTCTTTCCCCTTTCTTTGGGCTTTCTTTCCCCTTTCTTTGGGCTTTCTTTCCCCTTTCTTTGGGCTTTCTTTGGGCTTTCTTTGGGCTTTCTTTGGGCTTTCTCTGGGGTTTCTTTCCTCTTTCTTTGGGCTTTCCTTCCCCTTTCTTTGGGCTTTCTTTCCCCTTTCTTTGGGCTTTCTTTGGGCTGTCTTTCCCATTTCTTTGGGCTTTCTTTGCGCTTTCTTTCCCATTTCTTTGGGCTTTCTTTGGGCTTTCTTTCCCCTTTCTTTGGGCTTTCTTTGGGCTTTCTTTGGGCTTTCTTTCCCCTTTCTTTGGCCTTTCTTTGGGCTTTCTTTGGGCTTTCTTCCCTCTTTCTTTGGGCTTTCTTTCCCTTTATTTGGGCTTTATTTCCCCTTTCTTTGGGCTTTCTTTCCCCTTTCCTTGGGCTTTCTTTCCCCTTTCTTTGGGCTTTCTTTCCCCTTTCTTTGGGGTTTCTTTGGGCTTTCTTTCCCCTTTCGTTGGGGATTCTTTGGGCTTTCTTTCCCCTTTCTTTGGGCTTTCTTTGGGCTTTCTTTCCCCTTTCTTTCCCCTTTCTGTGGGCTTTCTTTCCCCTTTCTTTCCCCTTTCTTTGGGCTTTGTTTCCCCTTTCTTTGGGCTTTCTTTCCCCTTTCTTTGGGCTTTCTTTGGGCTTTCTTTCCCCTTTCTTTCCCCTTTCTTTGGGCTTTCTTTGGGCTTTCTTTGGGCTTTCTTGGGCTTTCTTTCGGCTTTTTTTCCCCTTTCTTTGGGCTTTCTTTCCCCTTTCTGTGGGCTTTCTTTGGGCTTTCTTTGGGCTTTCTTTGGGCTTTCTTTCCCCTTTCTTTGGGCTTTCCTTGGGCTTTCTTTGGGCTTTCTTTCCCCTTTCTTTCCCCTTTCTGTGGGCTTTCTTCGGGCTTTCTTTCCCCTTTCTTTCGGCTTTCTTTCCCCTTTCTTTCCCCTTTCTTTGGGCTTTCTTTGGGCTTTCTTTCCCCTTTCTTTGGGCTTTCTTTGGGCTTTCTTTCCCCTTTCTTTGGGCTTTCTTTCACCTTTCTTTCCCCTTTCTTTGGGCTTTCTTTGGGCTTTCTTTGGGCTTTCTTTGGGCTTTCTTTCCCCTTTCTTTGGGCTTTCTTTCCCCTTTCTTTGGGCTTTCTTTCCCCTTTCTTTGGGCTGTCATTCCCCTTTCTTTGGGCTTTCTTTCCCCTTTCTTTGGGCTTTCTTTCCCCTTTCTTTGGGCTTTCTTTGGGCTTTCTTTGGGATTTCTTTGGGCTTTCTTTGGGCTTTCTTTTCCCTTTCTTTGGGCTTTCTTTCCCCTTTCTGTGGGCTTTCTTTGGGCTTTCTTTGTGCCTTCTTTGGGCTTTCTTTCCCCTTTTTTGGGCTTTCTTTCCCCTTTCTTTGGGCTTTCTTTCCCCTTTCTTTGGGCTTTCTTTCCTCTTTCTTTGGGCTGTCATTCCCCTTTCTTTGGGCTTTCTTTCCCCTTTCTTTGGGCTTTCCTTGGGCTTTCTTTGGGCTTTCTTTGGGCTTTCATTCCCCTTTCTTTCCCCTTTCTTTGGGCTTTCTTTCCCTTTTCTTTGGGCTTTCTTTGGGCTTTCTTTGGGCTTTCGTTGGGCTTTCTCTGGGGTTTCTTTCCTCTTTCTTTGGGCTTTCCTTCCCCTTTCTTTGGGCTTTCTTTCCCCTTTCTTTGGGCTTTTTTTCCCCTTTCTTTGGGCTTTCTTTGGGCTTTCTTTGAGCTTTCTTTCCCCTTTCTTTGGGCTTTCTTTCCCCTTTCTTTGGGCTTTCTTTGGGCTTTCTTCCCTCTTTCTTTGGGCTTTCTTTCCCCTTTCTTTGGGCTTTATTTCCCCTTTCTTTGGGCTTTCTTTCCCCTTTCCTTGGGCTTTCTTTCCCGTTTCTTTGGGCTTTCTTTCCCCTTTCTTTGGGGTTTCTTTGGGCTTTCTTTCCACTTTCGTTGGGGTTTCTTTGGGCTTTCTTTCCCCTTTCTTTGGGCTTTCTTTGGGCTTTCTTTCCCCTTTCTTTCCCCTTTCTGTGGGCTTTCTTTCCCCTTTCTTTCCCCTTTCTTTGGGCTTTGTTTCCCCTTTCTTTGGGCTTTCTTTCCCCTTTCTTTGGGCTTTCTTTGGGCTTTCTTTCCCCTTTCTTTGGGCTTTCTTTGGGCTTTCTTTCCCCTTTCTTTGCGCTTTCTTTCCCCTTTCTTTGGGATTTCTTTGGGCTTTCTTTGGGCTTTCTTTGGGCTTTCTCTGGGATTTCTTTCCTCTTTCTTTGTGCTTTCCTTCCCCTTTCTTTGGGCTTTCTTTCCCCTTTCTTTGGGATTTCTTTCCCCTTTCTTTGGGCTTTTTTTCCCCTTTCTTTGGGCTTTCTTTGGGCTTTCTTTCCCCTTTCTTTGGGCTTTCTTTCCCCTTTCTTTGGGCTTTCCTTGGGCTTTCTTTGGGCTTTCTTTCCCCTTTCTTTCCCCTTTCTGTGGGCTTTCTTTGGGCTTTCTTTGGGCTTTCTTTGGGCTTTCTTTGGGCTTTCTTTCCCCTTTCTTTTATCTTTCTTTCCCCTTTCTTTCCCCTTTCTTTGGGCTTTCTTTCCCCTTTCTTTGGGGTTTCTTTGGGCTTTCTTTCCACTTTCGTTGGGGTTTCTTTGGGCTTTCTTTCCCCTTTCTTTGGGCTTTCTTTGGGCTTTCTTTCCCCTTTCTTTCCCCTTTCTGTGGGCTTTCTTTCCCCTTTCTTTCCCCTTTCTTTGGGATTGTTTCCCCTTTCTTTGGGCTTTCTTCCCCCTTTCTTTGGGCTTTCTTTGGGCTTTCTTTCCCCTTTCTTTGGGCTTTCTTTGGGCTTTCTTTGGGATTTCTTTGGGCTTTCTTTGGGCTTTCTTTTCCATTTCTTTGGGCTTTCTTTCCCCTTTCTGTGGGCTTTCTTTGGGCTTTCTTTGGGCTTTCTTTCCCCTTTTTTGGGCTTTCTTTCCCCTTTCTTTGGGCTTTCCTTGGGCTTTCTTTGGGCTTTCTTTGGGTTTTCTTTCCCCTTTCTTTCTACTCTCTTTGGGCTTTCTTTGGGCTTTCTTTGGGCTTTCTTTCCCCTTTCTTTGGGCTTTCTTTGGGCTTTCTTTCCCCTTTCTTTCCACTTTCTGTGGGCTTTCTTTCCCCTTTCTTTCCCCTTTCTTTGGGCTTTGTTTCCCCTTTCTTTGGGCTTACTTTCCCCTTTCTTTGGGCTTTCTTTGGGCTTTCTTTCCCCTTTCTTTGGGCTTTCTTTGGGCTTTCTTTCCCCTTTCTTTGGGCTTTCTTTCGCCTTTCTTCCCCCTTTCTTTGGGCTTTCTTTGGGCTTTCTTTGGTCTTTCTTTGGGCTTTCTTTGGGCTTTGGGCTTTTTTTGGGCTTTCTTTGGGCTTTCTTTCCCCTTTCTTTGGGCTTTCTTTCCCCTTTCTTTGGGCTTTCCTTGGGCTTTCTTTGGGCTTTCTTTCCCCTTTCTTTCCCCTTTCTGTGGGCTTTCTTTGGGCTTTCTTTGGGCTTTCTTTGGGCTTTCTTTGGGCTTTCTTTCCCCTTTCTTTTGGCTTTCTTTCCCCTTTCTTTCCCCTTTCTTTGGGCTTTCTTTGGGCTTTCTTTCCCCTTTCTTTGGGCTTTCTTTGGGCTTTCTTTCCCCTTTCTTTGGGCTTTCTTTCACCTTTCTTTCCCCTTTCTTTGGGCTTTCTTTGGGCTTTCTTTGGGCTTTCTTTCCCCTTTCTTTGGGCTTTCTTTGGGCTTTCTTTGGGCTTTCTTTGGGCTTTCTTTGGGCTTTCTTTGGGCTTTCTTTCCCCTTTCTTTGGGCTTTCTTTGGGTTTTCTTTCCCCTTTCTTTCTACTTTCTTTGGGCTTTCTTTGGGCTTTCTTTGGGCTTTCTTTCCCCTTTCTTTGTGCTTTCTTTCCCCTTTCTTTGGGCTTTCTTTCCCCTTTCTTTGGGCTTTCTTTCCCCTTTCTTTGGGCTTTCTTTCCCTTTTCTTTGGTCTTTCTTTGGTCTTTCTTTGGGCTTTCTTTGGGCTTTCTCTGGGGTTTCTTTCCTCTTTCTTTGGGCTTTCCTTCCCCTTTCTTTGGGCTTTCTTTCCCCTTTCTTTGGGCTTTCTTTCCCCTTTCTTTGGGCTTTTTTTCCCCTTTCTTTGGGCTTTCTTTCCCCTTTCTTTGGGCTTTCTTTCCCCTTTCTTTGGGCTTTCTTTGGGCTGTCTTTCCCCTTTCTTTGGGCTTTCTTTGCGCTTTCTTTCTCCTTTCTTTGGGCTTTCTTTTGGCTTTCTTTCCCCTTTCTTTGGGCTTTCTTTGGGCTTTCTTTGGGCTTTCTTTCCCCTTTCTTTGGCCTTTCTTTGGGCTTTCTTTGGGCTTTCTTCCCTCTTTCTTTGAGCTTTCTTTCGCCTTTCTTTGGGCTTTATTTCCCCTTTCTTTGGGCTTTCTTTCCCCTTTCCTTGGGCTTTCTTTCCCCTTTCTTTGGGCTTTCTTTCCCCTTTCTTTGGGGTTTCTTTGGGCTTTCTTTCCACTTTCGTTGGGGTTTCTTTGGGCTTTCTTTCCCCTTTCTTTGGGCTTTCTTTGGGCTTTCTTTCCCCTTTCTTTCCCCTTTCTGTGGGCTTTCTTTCCCCTTTCTTTCCCCTTTCTTTGGGATTGTTTCCCCTTTCTTTGGGCTTTCTTCCCCCTTTCTTTGGGCTTTCTTTGGGCTTTCTTTCCCCTTTCTTTGGGCTTTCTTTGGGCTTTCTTTCCCCTTTCTTTGGGCTTTCTTTCCCCTTTCTTTCCCCTTTCTTTGGGCTTTCTTTGGGCTTTCTTTGGGCTTTCTTTGGGCTTTCTTTCCCCTTTCTTTGGGCTTTCTTTCCCCTTTCTTTGGGCTTTCTTTCCCCTTTCTGTGGGCTTTCTTTGGGCTTTCTTTGGGCTTTCTTTGGGCTTTCTTTTGGCTTTCTTTCCCCTTTCTTTCCCCTTTCTTTGGGCTTTCTTTGGGCTTTCTTTCCCCTTTCTTTGGGCTTTCTTTGGGCTTTCTTTCCCCTTTCTTTGGGCTTTCTTTCACCTTTCTTTCCCCTTTCTTTGGGCTTTCTTTGGGCTTTCTTTGGGCTTTCTTTCCCCTTTCTTTGGGCTTTCTTTCCCCTTTCTTTGGGCTTTCTTTCCCCTTTCTTTGGGCTTTCTTTCCCCTTTCTTTGGGCTGTCATTCCCCTTTCTTTGGGCTTTCTTTCCCCTTTCTTTGGGCTTTCCTTCCCCTTTCTTTGGGCTTTCTTTGGGCTTTCTTTGGGATTTCTTTGGGCTTTCTTTGGGCTTTCTTTTCCATTTCTTTGGGCTTTCTTTCCCCTTTCTGTGGGCTTTCTTTGGGCTTTCTTTGGGCTTTCTTTCCCCTTTTTTGGGCTTTCTTTCCCCTTTCTTTGGGCTTTCCTTGGGCTTTCTTTGGGCTTTCTTTGGGTTTTCTTTCCCCTTTCTTTCTACTCTCTTTGGGCTTTCTTTGGGCTTTCTTTGGGCTTTCTTTGGGCTTTCTTTCCCCTTTCTTTGGGCTTTCTTTGGGCTTTCTTTCCCCTTTCTTTCCACTTTCTGTGGGCTTTCTTTCCCCTTTCTTTCCCCTTTCTTTGGGCTTTGTTTCCCATTTCTTTGGGCTTACTTTCCCCTTTCTTTGGGCTTTCTTTGGGCTTTCTTTCCCCTTTCTTTGGGCTTTCTTTGGGCTTTCTTTCCCCTTTCTTTGGGCTTTCTTTCCCCTTTCTTCCCCCTTTCTTTGGGCTTTCTTTGGGCTTTCTTTGGTCTTTCTTTGGGCTTTCTTTGGGCTTTCTTTCCCCTTTCTTTGGGCTTTCTTTCCCCTTTCTGTGGGCTTTCTTTGGGCTTTTTTTGGGCTTTCTTTGGGCTTTCTTTCCCCTTTCTTTGGGCTTTCTTTCCCCTTTCTTTGGGCTTTCCTTGGGCTTTCTTTGGGCTTTCTTTCCCCTTTCTTTTCCCTTTCTGTGGGCTTTCTTTGGGCTTTCTTTGGGCTTTCTTTGGGCTTTCTTTGGGCTTTCTTTCCCCTTTCTTTTGGCTTTCTTTCCCCTTTCTTTCCCCTTTCTTTGGGCTTTCTTTGGGCTTTCTTTCCCCTTTCTTTGGGCTTTCTTTGGGCTTTCTTTCCCCTTTCTTTGGGCTTTCTTTCACCTTTCTTTCCCCTTTCTTTGGGCTTTCTTTGGGCTTTCTTTGGGCTTTCTTTCCCCTTTCTTTGGGCTTTCTTTGGGCTTTCTTTGGGCTTTCTTTGGGCTTTCTTTGGGATTTCTTTCTTTCTTTGGGTTTTCTTTCCCCTTTCTTTCCACTTTCTTTCCACTTTCTTTGGGCTTTCTTTCCCCTTTCTTTGGGCTTTCTTTCCCCTTTCTGTGGGCTTTCTTTGTGCTTTCTTTGGGCTTTCTTTGGGCTTTCTGTGGGCTTTCTTTGGGCTTTCTTTCCCCTTTCTTTGGGCTTTCTTTCCCATTTCTTTGGGTTTTCCTTGGGCTTTCTTTGGGCTTTCTTTGGGCTTCATTTCCCCTTTCTTTCCACTTTCTTTGGGCTTTCTTTGGGCTTTCTCTGGGCTTTCTTTCCCCTTTCTTTGGGCTTTCTTTCCCCTTTCTTTGGGCTTTCTTTCCCCTTTCTTTGGGCTGTCATTCCCCTTTCTTTGGGCTTTCTTTCCCCTTTCTTTGGGCTTTCTTTCCCCTTTCTTTGGGCTTTCTTTGGGCTTTCTTTGGGCTTTCTTTGGGATTTCTTTGGGCTTTCTTTGGGCTTTCTTTTCCCTTTCTTTGGGCTTTCTTTCCCCTTTCTGTGGGCTTTTCTTTGGGCTTTCTTTGGGCCTTCTTTGGGCTTTCTTTCCCCTTTTTTGGGCTTTCTTTCCCCTTTCTTTGGGCTTTCCTTGGGCTTTCTTTGGGCTTTCTTTGGGTTTTCTTTCCCCTTTCTTTCTACTTTCTTTGGGCTTTCTTTGGGCTTTCTTTCCCCTTTCTTTGGGCTTTCTTTCCCCTTTCTTTGGGCTTTCTTTCCCCTTTCTTTGGGCTTTCTTTCCCCTTTCTTTGGGCTTTCTTTGGCCTTTCTTTGGGCTTTCTTTGGGCTTTCTCTGGGGTTTCTTTCCTCTTTCTTTGGGCTTTCCTTCCCCTTTTCTTTGGGCTTTCTTTCCCCTTTCTTTGGGCTTTCTTTGGGCTGTCTTTCCCATTTCTTTGGGCTTTCTTTGCGCTTTCTTTCCCATTTCTTTGGGCTTTCTTTGGGCTTTCTTTCCCCTTTCTTTGGGCTTTCTTTGGGCTTTCTTTGGGCTTTCTTTCCCCTTTCTTTGGCCTTTCTTTGGGCTTTCTTTGGGCTTTCTTCCCTCTTTCTTTGGGCTTTCTTTCCCCTTTATTTGGGCTTTATTTCCCCTTTCTTTGGGCTTTCTTTCCCCTTTCCTTGGGCTTTCTTTCCCCTTTCTTTGGGCTTTCTTTCCCCTTTCTTTGGGGTTTCTTTGGCTTTCTTTCCCCTTTCGTTGGGGTTTCTTTGGGCTTTCTTTCCCCTTTCTTTGTGCTTTCTTTGGGCTTTCTTTCCCCTTTCTTTCCCCTTTCTGTGGGCTTTCTTTCCCCTTTCTTTCCCCTTTCTTTGGGCTTTGTTTCCCCTTTCTTTGGGCTTTCTTTCCCCTTTCTTTGGGCTTTCTTTGGGCTTTCTTTCCCCTTTCTTTGGGCTTTCTTTGGGCTTTCTTTCCCCTTTCTTTCCCCTTTCTTTGGGCTTTCTTTGGGCTTTCTTTGGGCTTTCTTTGGGCTTTCTTTCGGCTTTTTTTCCCCTTCTTTGGGCTTTCTTTCCCCTTTCTGTGGGCTTTCTTTGGGCTTTCTTTGGGCTTTCTTTGGCTTTCTTTTGGCTTTCTTTCCCCTTTCTTTCCCCTTTCTTTGGGCTTTCTTTGGGCTTTCTTTCCCCTTTCTTTGGGCTTTCTTTGGGCTTTCTTTCCCCTTTCTTTGGGCTTTCTTTCACCTTTCTTTCCCCTTTCTTTGGGCTTTCTTTGGGCTTTCTTTGGGCTTTCTTTCCCCTTTCTTTGGGCTTTCTTTCCCCTTTCTTTGGGCTTTCTTTCCCCTTTCTTTGGGCTTTCTTTCCCCTTTCTTTGGGCTGTCATTCCCCTTTCTTTGGGCTTTCTTTCCCCTTTCTTTGGGCTTTCCTTCCCCTTTCTTTGGGCTTTCTTTGGGCTTTCTTTGGGATTTCTTTGGGCTTTCTTTGGGCTTTCTTTTCCATTTTCTTTGGGCTTTCTTTCCCCTTTCTGTGGGCTTTCTTTGGGCTTTCTTTGGGCTTTCTTTCCCCTTTTTTGGGCTTTCTTTCCCCTTTCTTTGGGCTTTCCTGGGCTTTCTTTGGGCTTTCTTTGGGTTTTCTTTCCCCTTTCTTTCTACTCTCTTTGGGCTTTCTTTGGGCTTTCTTTGGGCTTTCTTTCCCCTTTCTTTGGGCTTTCTTTGGGCTTTCTTTCCCCTTTCTTTCCACTTTCTGTGGGCTTTCTTTCCCCTTTCTTTCCCCTTTCTTTGGGCTTTGTTTCCCATTTCTTTGGGCTTACTTTCCCCTTTCTTTGGGCTTTCTTTGGGCTTTCTTTCCCCTTTCTTTGGGCTTTCTTTGGGCTTTCTTTCCCCTTTCTTTGGGCTTTCTTTCCCCTTTCTTCCCCCTTTCTTTGGGCTTTCTTTGGGCTTTCTTTGGTCTTTCTTTGGGCTTTCTTTGGGCTTTCTTTCCCCTTTCTTTGGGCTTTCTTTCCCCTTTCTGTGGGCTTTCTTTGGGCTTTTTTTGGGCTTTCTTTGGGCTTTCTTTCCCCTTTCTTTGGGCTTTCTTTCCCCTTTCTTTGGGCTTTCCTTGGGCTTTCTTTGGGCTTTCTTTCCCCTTTCTTTTCCCTTTCTGTGGGCTTTCTTTGGGCTTTCTTTGGGCTTTCTTTGGGCTTTCTTTGGGCTTTCTTTCCCCTTTCTTTTGGCTTTCTTTCCCCTTTCTTTCCCCTTTCTTTGGGCTTTCTTTGGGCTTTCTTTCCCCTTTCTTTGGGCTTTCTTTGGGCTTTCTTTCCCCTTTCTTTGGGCTTTCTTTCACCTTTCTTTCCCCTTTCTTTGGGCTTTCTTTGGGCTTTCTTTGGGCTTTCTTTCCCCTTTCTTTGGGCTTTCTTTGGGCTTTCTTTGGGCTTTCTTTGGGCTTTCTTTGGGATTTCTTTGGGCTTTCTTTGGGTTTTCTTTCCCCTTTCTTTCCACTTTCTTTCCACTTTCTTTGGGCTTTCTTTCCCCCTTTCTTTGGGCTTTCTTTCCCCTTTCTGTGGGCTTTCTTTGTGCTTTCTTTGGGCTTTCTTTGGGCTTTCTGGTGGGCTTTCTTTGGGCTTTCTTTCCCTTTCTTTGGGCTTTCTTTCCCATTTCTTTGGGTTTTCCTTGGGCTTTCTTTGGGCTTTCTTTGGGCTTCATTTCCCCTTTCTTTCCACTTTCTTTGGGCTTTCTTTGGGCTTTCTCTGGGCTTTCTTTCCCCTTTCTTTGGGCTTTCTTTCCCCTTTCTTTGGGCTTTCTTTCCCCTTTCTTTGGGCTGTCATTCCCCTTTCTTTGGGCTTTCTTTCCCCTTTCTTTGGGCTTTCTTTCCCCTTTCTTTGGGCTTTCTTTGGGCTTTCTTTGGGCTTTCTTTGGGATTTCTTTGGGCTTTCTTTGGGCTTTCTTTTCCCTTTCTTTGGGCTTTCTTTCCCCTTTCTGTGGGCTTTCTTTGGGCTTTCTTTGGGCCTTCTTTGGGCTTTCTTTCCCCTTTTTTGGGCTTTCTTTCCCCTTTCTTTGGGCTTTCCTTGGCTTTCTTTGGGCTTTCTTTGGGTTTTCTTTCCCCTTTCTTTCTACTTTCTTTGGGCTTTCTTTGGGCTTTCTTTCCCCTTTCTTTGGCTTTCTTTCCCCTTTCTTTGGGCTTTCTTTCCCCTTTCTTTGGGCTTTCTTTCCCCTTTCTTTGGGCTTTCTTTGGCCTTTCTTTGGGCTTTCTTTGGGCTTTCTCTGGGGTTTCTTTCCTCTTTCTTTGGGCTTTCCTTCCCCTTTCTTTGGGCTTTCTTTCCCCTTTCTTTGGGCTTTCTTTGGGCTGTCTTTCCCATTTCTTTGGCTTTCTTTGCGCTTTCTTTCCCATTTCTTTGGGCTTTCTTTGGGCTTTCTTTCCCCTTTCTTTGGGCTTTCTTTGGGCTTTCTTTGGGCTTTCTTTCCCCTTTCTTGGCCTTTCTTTGGGCTTTCTTTGGGCTTTCTTCCCTCTTTCTTTGGGCTTTCTTTCCCCTTTATTTGGGCTTTATTTCCCCTTTCTTTGGGCTTTCTTTCCCCTTTCCTTGGGCTTTCTTTCCCCTTTCTTTGGGCTTTCTTTCCCCTTTCTTTGGGGTTTCTTTGGGCTTTCTTTCCCCTTTCGTTGGGGTTTCTTTGGGCTTTCTTTCCCCTTTCTTTGTGCTTTCTTTGGGCTTTCTTTCCCCTTTCTTTCCCCTTTCTGTGGGCTTTCTTTCCCCTTTCTTTCCCCTTTCTTTGGGCTTTGTTTCCCCTTTCTTTGGGCTTTCTTTCCCCTTTCTTTGGGCTTTCTTTGGGCTTTCTTTCCCCTTTCTTTGGGCTTTCTTTGGGCTTTCTTTCCCCTTTCTTTCCCCTTTCTTTGGGCTTTCTTTGGGCTTTCTTTGGCTTTCTTTGGGCTTTCTTTCGGCTTTTTTTCCCCTTTCTTTGGGCTTTCTTTCCCCTTTCTGTGGGCTTTCTTTGGGCTTTCTTTGGGCTTTCTTTGGGCTTTCTTTCCCCTTTCTTTGGGCTTTCCTTGGGCTTTCTTTGGGCTTTCTTTCCCCTTTCTTTCCCCTTTCTGTGGGCTTTCTTTGGGCTTTCTTTCCCCTTTCTTTCGGCTTTCTTTCCCCCTTTCTTTCCCCTTTCTTTGGGCTTTCTTTGGGCTTTCTTTCCCCTTTCTTTGGGCTTTCTTTGGGCTTTCTTTCCCCTTTCTTTGGGCTTTCTTTCACCTTTCTTTCCCCTTTCTTTGGGCTTTCTTTGGGCTTTCTTTGGCTTTCTTTGGGCTTTCTTTCCCCTTTCTTTGGGCTTTCTTTCCCCTTTCTTTGGGCTTTCTTTCCCCTTTCTTTGGGCTGTCATTCCCCTTTCTTTGGGCTTTCTTTCCCCTTTCTTTGGGCTTTCTTTCCCCTTTCTTTGGGCTTTCTTTGGGCTTTCTTTGGGATTTCTTTGGGCTTTCGTTGGGCTTTCTTTTCCCTTTCTTTGGGCTTTCTTTCCCCTTTCTGTGGGCTTTCTTTGGGCTTTCATTCCCCTTTCTTTCCACTTTCTTTGGGCTTTCTTTGTGCTTTCTTTCGGCTTTCTTTCCCCTTTCTTTGGGCTTTCTTTCCCCTTTCTTTGGGGTTTCTTTGGGCTTTCTTTCCCCTTTCGTTGGGGTTTCTTTGGGCTTTCTTTCCCCTTTCTTTGGGCTTTCTTTGGGTTTTCTTTCCCCTTTCTTTCTACTTTCTTTGGGCTTTCTTTGGGCTTTCTTTGGGCTTTCTTTCCCCCTTCTGTGGGCTTTCTTTCCCCTTTCTTTGGGCTTTGTTTCCCCTTTCTTTGGGCTTTCTTTCCCCTTTCTTTGGGCTTTCTTTCCCCTTTCTTTGGGCTTTCTTTCCCTTTTCTTTGGGCTTTCTTTGGGCTTTCTTTGGGCTTTCTTTGGGCTTTCTCTGGGTTTCTTTCCTCTTTCTTTGGGCTTTCCTTCCCCTTTCTTTGGGCTTTCTTTCCCCTTTCTTTGGGCTTTTTTTCCCCTTTCTTTGGGCTTTCTTTGAGCTTTCTTTCCCCTTTCTTTGGGCTTTCTTTCCCCTTTCTTTGGGCTTTCTTTGGGCTTTCTTTGGGCTTTCTTCCCTCTTTCTTTGGGCTTTCTTTCCCCTTTCTTTGGCTTTTTTTCCCCTTTCTTTGGGCTTTCTTTCCCCTTTCCTTGGGCTTTCTTTCCCGTTTCTTTGGGCTTTCTTTCCCCTTTCTTTGGGGTTTCTTTGGGCTTTCTTTCCACTTTCGTTGGGGTTTCTTTGGGCTTTCTTTCCCCTTTCTTTGGGCTTTCTTTGGGCTTTCTTTCCCCTTCTTTCCCCTTTCTGTGGGCTTTCTTTCCCCTTTCTTTCCCCTTTCTTTGGGCTTTGTTTCCCCTTTCTTTGGGCTTTCTTTCCCCTTTCTTTGGGCTTTCTTTGGGCTTTCTTTCCCCTTTCTTTGGGCTTTCTTTGGGCTTTCTTTCCCCTTTCTTTGCGCTTTCTTTCCCCTTTCTTTGGGATTTCTTTGGGCTTTCTTTGGGCTTTCTTTGGGCTTTCTCTGGGATTTCTTTCCTCTTTCTTTGTGCTTTCCTTCCCCTTTCTTTGGGCTTTCTTTCCCCTTTCTTTGGGATTTCTTTCCCCTTTCTTTGGGCTTTTTTTCCCCTTTCTTTGGGCTTTCTTTGGGCTTTCTTTCCCCTTTCTTTGGGCTTTCTTTCCCCTTTCTTTGGGCTTTCCTTGGGCTTTCTTTGGGCTTTCTTTCCCCTTTCTTTCCCCTTTCTGTGGGCTTTCTTTGGGCTTTCTTTGGGCTTTCTTTGGGCTTTCTTTGGGCTTTCTTTGGGCTTTCTTTCCCCTTTCTTTTATCTTTCTTTCCCCTTTCTTTCCCCTTTCTTTGGGCTTTCTTTGGGCTTTCTTTCCCCTTTCTTTGGGCTTTCTTTGGGCTTTCTTTCCCCTTTCTTTGGGCTTTCTTTCACCTTTCTTTCCACTTTCTTTGGGCTTTCTTTGGGCTTTCTTTGGGCTTTCTTTCCCCTTTCTTTGGGCTTTCTTTCCCCTTTCTTTGGGCTTTCTTTCCCCTTTCTGTGGGCTTTCTTTGGGCTTTCTTTGGGCTTTCTTTGGGCTTTCTTTGGGCTTTCTTTGGGCATTCTTTCCCCTTTCTTTGGGCTTTCTTTCCCCTTTCTTTGGGCTTTCCTTGGGCTTTCTTTGGGCTTTCTTTGGGCTTTCTTTCCCCTTTCTTTCCACTTTCTTTGGGCTTTCTTTGTGCTTTCTTTCGGCTTTCTTTCCCCTTTCTTTGGGCTTTCTTTCCCCTTTCTTTGGGGTTTCTTTGGGCTTTCTTTCCCCTTTCGTTGGGGTTTCTTTGGGCTTTCTTTCCCCTTTCTTTGGGCTTTCTTTGGGTTTTCTTTCCCCTTTCTTTCTACTTTCTTTGGGCTTTCTTTGGGCTTTCTTTGGGCTTTCTTTCCCCTTTCTTTGTGCTTTCTTTCCCCTTTCTTTGGGCTTTCTTTCCCCTTTCTTTGGGCTTTCTTTCCCCTTTCTTTGGGCTTTCTTTCCCTTTTCTTTGGTCTTTCTTTGGTCTTTCTTTGGGCTTTCTTTGGGCTTTCTCTGGGGTTTCTTTCCTCTTTCTTTGGGCTTTCCTTCCCCTTTCTTTGGGCTTTCTTTCCCCTTTCTTTGGGCTTTCTTTCCCCTTTCTTTGGGCTTTTTTTCCCCTTTCTTTGGGCTTTCTTTCCCCTTTCTTTGGGCTTTCTTTCCCCTTTCTTTGGGCTTTCTTTGGGCTGTCTTTCCCCTTTCTTTGGGCTTTCTTTGCGCTTTCTTTCTCCTTTCTTTGGGCTTTCTTTTGGCTTTCTTTCCCCTTTCTTTGGGCTTTCTTTGGGCTTTCTTTGGGCTTTCTTTCCCCTTTCTTTGGCCTTTCTTTGGGCTTTCTTTGGGCTTTCTTCCCTCTTTCTTTGAGCTTTCTTTCGCCTTTCTTTGGGCTTTATTTCCCCTTTCTTTGGGCTTTCTTTCCCCTTTCCTTGGGCTTTCTTTCCCCTTTCTTTGGGCTTTCTTTCCCCTTTCTTTGGGGTTTCTTTGGGCTTTCTTTCCACTTTCGTTGGGGTTTCTTTGGGCTTTCTTTCCCCTTTCTTTGGGCTTTCTTTGGGCTTTCTTTCCCCTTTCTTTCCCCTTTCTGTGGGCTTTCTTTCCCCTTTCTTTCCCCTTTCTTTGGGATTGTTTCCCCTTTCTTTGGGCTTTCTTCCCCCTTTCTTTGGGCTTTCTTTGGGCTTTCTTTCCCCTTTCTTTGGGCTTTCTTTGGGCTTTCTTTCCCCTTTCTTTGGGCTTTCTTTCCCCTTTCTTTCCCCTTTCTTTGGGCTTTCTCTGGGCTTTCTTTGGGCTTTCCTTCCCCTTTCTTTGGGCTTTCTTTCCCCTTTCTTTGGGCTTTTTTTCCCCTTTCTTTGGGCTTTCTTTGAGCTTTCTTTCCCCTTTCTTTGGGCTTTCATTCCCCTTTCTTTGGGCTTTCTTTGGGCTTTCTTTGGGCTTTCTTCCCTCTTTCTTTGGGCTTTCTTTCCCCTTTCTTTGGGCTTTTTTTCCCCTTTCTTTGGGCTTTCTTTCCCCTTTCCTATGGCTTTCTTTCCCGTTTCTTTGGGCTTTCTTTCCCCTTTCTTTGGGGTTTCTTTGGGCTTTCTTTCCACTTTCGTTGGGGTTTCTTTGGGCTTTCTTTCCCCTTTCTTTGGGCTTTCTTTGGGCTTTCTTTCCCCTTTCTTTCCCCTTTCTGTGGGCTTTCTTTCCCCTTTCTTTCCCCTTTCTTTGGGCTTTGTTTCCCCTTTCTTTGGGCTTTCTTTCCCCTTTCTTTGGGCTTTCTTTGGGCTTTCTTTCCCCTTTCTTTGGGCTTTCTTTGGGCTTTCTTTCCCCTTTCTTTGCGCTTTCTTTCCCCTTTCTTTGGGATTTCTTTGGGCTTTCTTTGGGCTTTCTTTGGGCTTTCTCTGGGGTTTCTTTCCTCTTTCTTTGTGCTTTCCTTCCCCTTTCTTTGGGCTTTCTTTCCCCTTTCTTTGGGATTTCTTTCCCCTTTCTTTGGGCTTTTTTTCCCCTTTCTTTGGGCTTTCTTTGGGCTTTCTTTCCCCTTTCTTTGGGCTTTCTTTCCCCTTTCTTTGGGCTTTCCTTGGGCTTTCTTTGGGCTTTCTTTCCCCTTTCTTTCCCCTTTCTGTGGGCTTTCTTTGGGCTTTCTTTGGGCTTTCTTTGGGCTTTCTTTGGGCTTTCTTTGGGCTTTCTTTCCCCTTTCTTTTATCTTTCTTTCCCCTTTCTTTCCCCTTTCTTTGGGCTTTCTTTGGGCTTTCTTTCCCCTTTCTTTGGGCTTTCTTTGGGCTTTCTTTCCCCTTTCTTTGGGCTTTCTTTCACCTTTCTTTCCACTTTCTTTGGGCTTTCTTTGGGCTTTCTTTGGGCTTTCTTTCCCCTTTCTTTGGGCTTTCTTTCCCCTTTCTTTGGGCTTTCTTTCCCCTTTCTGTGGGCTTTCTTTGGGCTTTCTTTGGGCTTTCTTTGGGCTTTCTTTGGGCTTTCTTTGGGCATTCTTTCCCCTTTCTTTGGGCTTTCTTTCCCCTTTCTTTGGGCTTTCCTTGGGCTTTCTTTGGGCTTTCTTTGGGCTTTCTTTCCCCTTTCTTTCCACTTTCTTTGGGCTTTCTTTGTGCTTTCTTTCGGCTTTCTTTCCCCTTTCTTTGGGCTTTCTTTCCCCTTTCTTTGGGGTTTCTTTGGGCTTTCTTTCCCCTTTCGTTGGGGTTTCTTTGGGCTTTCTTTCCCCTTTCTTTGGGCTTTCTTTGGGTTTTCTTTCCCCTTTCTTTCTACTTTCTTTGGGCTTTCTTTGGGCTTTCTTTGGGCTTTCTTTCCCCTTTCTTTGTGCTTTCTTTCCCCTTTCTTTGGGCTTTCTTTCCCCTTTCTTTGGGCTTTCTTTCCCCTTTCTTTGGGCTTTCTTTCCCTTTTCTTTGGTCTTTCTTTGGTCTTTCTTTGGGCTTTCTTTGGGCTTTCTCTGGGGTTTCTTTCCTCTTTCTTTGGGCTTTCCTTCCCCTTTCTTTGGGCTTTCTTTCCCCTTTCTTTGGGCTTTCTTTCCCCTTTCTTTGGGCTTTTTTTCCCCTTTCTTTGGGCTTTCTTTCCCCTTTCTTTGGGCTTTCTTTCCCCTTTCTTTGGGCTTTCTTTGGGCTGTCTTTCCCCTTTCTTTGGGCTTTCTTTGCGCTTTCTTTCTCCTTTCTTTGGGCTTTCTTTTGGCTTTCTTTTGGCTTTCTTTGGGCTTTCTTTGGGCTTTCTTTGGGCTTTCTTTCCCCTTTCTTTGGCCTTTCTTTGGGCTTTCTTTGGGCTTTCTTCCCTCTTTCTTTGAGCTTTCTTTCGCCTTTCTTTGGGCTTTATTTCCCCTTTCTTTGGGCTTTCTTTCCCCTTTCCTTGGGCTTTCTTTCCCCTTTCTTTGGGCTTTCTTTCCCCTTTCTTTGGGGTTTCTTTGGGCTTTCTTTCCACTTTCGTTGGGGTTTCTTTGGGCTTTCTTTCCCCTTTCTTTGGGCTTTCTTTGGGCTTTCTTTCCCCTTTCTTTCCCCTTTCTGTGGGCTTTCTTTCCCCTTTCTTTCCCCTTTCTTTGGGATTGTTTCCCCTTTCTTTGGGCTTTCTTCCCCCTTTCTTTGGGCTTTCTTTGGGCTTTCTTTCCCCTTTCTTTGGGCTTTCTTTGGGCTTTCTTTCCCCTTTCTTTGGGCTTTCTTTCCCCTTTCTTTCCCCTTTCTTTGGGCTTTCTTTGGGCTTTCTTTGGGCTTTCTTTGGGCTTTCTTTCCCCTTTCTTTGGGCTTTCTTTCCCCTTTCTTTGGGCTTTCTTTCCCCTTTCTGTGGGCTTTCTTAGGGCTTTCTTTGGGCTTTCTTTGGGCTTTCTTTCCCCTTTCTTTTGGCTTTCTTTCCCCTTTCTTTCCCCTTTCTTTGGGCTTTCTTTGGGCTTTCTTTCCCCTTTCTTTGGGCTTTCTTTGGGCTTTCTTTCCCCTTTCTTTGGGCTTTCTTTCACCTTTCTTTCCCCTTTCTTTGGGCTTTCTTTGGGCTTTCTTTGGGCTTTCTTTCCCCTTTCTTTGGGCTTTCTTTCCCCTTTCTTTGGGCTTTCTTTCCCCTTTCTTTGGGCTTTCTTTCCCCTTTCCTTGGGGTGTCATTCCCCTTTCTTTGGGCTTTCTTTCCCCTTTCTTTGGGCTTTCTTTCCCCTTTCTTTGGGCTTTCTTTGGGCTTTCTTTGGATTTCTTTGGGCTTTCTTTGGGCTTTCTTTTCCATTTCTTTGGGCTTTCTTTCCCCTTTCTGTGGGCTTTCTTTGGGCTTTCTTTGGGCTTTCTTTCCCCTTTTTTGGGCTTTCTTTCCCCTTTCTTTGGGCTTTCCTTGGGCTTTCTTTGGGCTTTCTTTGGGTTTTCTTTCCCCTTTCTTTCTACTCTCTTTGGGCTTTCTTTGGGCTTTCTTTGGGCTTTCTTTCCCCTTTCTTTGGGCTTTCTTTGGGCTTTCTTTCCCCTTTCTTTCCACTTTCTGTGGGCTTTCTTTCCCCTTTCTTTCCCCTTTCTTTGGGCTTTGTTTCCCCTTTCTTTGGGCTTACTTTCCCCTTTCTTTGGGCTTTCTTTGGGCTTTCTTTCCCCTTTCTTTGGGCTTTCTTTGGGCTTTCTTTCCCCTTTCTTTGGGCTTTCTTTCCCCTTTCTTCCCCCTTTCTTTGGGCTTTCTTTGGGCTTTCTTTGGTCTTTCTTTGGGCTTTCTTTGGGCTTTCTTTCCCCTTTCTTTGGGCTTTCTTTCCCCTTTCTGTGGGCTTTCTTTGGGCTTTTTTTGGGCTTTCTTTGGGCTTTCTTTCCCCTTTCTTTGGGCTTTCTTTCCCCTTTCTTTGGGCTTTCCTTGGGCTTTCTTTGGGCTTTCTTTCCCCTTTCTTTCCCCTTTCTGTGGGCTTTCTTTGGGCTTTCTTTGGGCTTTCTTTGGGCTTTCTTTGGGCTTTCTTTCCCCTTTCTTTTGGCTTTCTTTCCCCTTTCTTTCCCCTTTCTTTGGGCTTTCTTTGGGCTTTCTTTCCCCTTTCTTTGGGCTTTCTTTCACCTTTCTTTCCCCTTTCTTTGGGCTTTCTTTGGGCTTTCTTTGGGCTTTCTTTGGGCTTTCTTTGGGCTTTCTTTGGGCTTTCTTTGGGCTTTCTTTGGGCTTTCTTTCCCCTTTCTTTGGGCTTTCTTTGGGTTTTCTTTCCCCTTTCTTTCTACTTTCTTTGGGCTTTCTTTGGGCTTTCTTTGGGCTTTCTTTCCCCTTTCTTTGTGCTTTCTTTCCCCTTTCTTTGGGCTTTCTTTCCCCTTTCTTTGGGCTTTCTTTCCCCTTTCTTTGGGCTTTCTTTCCCTTTTCTTTGGTCTTTCTTTGGTCTTTCTTTGGGCTTTCTTTGGGCTTTCTCTGGGGTTTCTTTCCTCTTTCTTTGGGCTTTCCTTCCCCTTTCTTTGGGCTTTCTTTCCCCTTTCTTTGGGCTTTCTTTCCCCTTTCTTTGGGCTTTTTTTCCCCTTTCTTTGGGCTTTCTTTCCCCTTTCTTTGGGCTTTCTTTCCCCTTTCTTTGGGCTTTCTTTGGGCTGTCTTTCCCCTTTCTTTGGGCTTTCTTTGCGCTTTCTTTCTCCTTTCTTTGGGCTTTCTTTTGGCTTTCTTTCCCCTTTCTTTGGGCTTTCTTTGGGCTTTCTTTGGGCTTTCTTTCCCCTTTCTTTGGCCTTTCTTTGGGCTTTCTTTGGGCTTTCTTCCCTCTTTCTTTGAGCTTTCTTTCGCCTTTCTTTGGGCTTTATTTCCCCTTTCTTTGGGCTTTCTTTCCCCTTTCCTTGGGCTTTCTTTCCCCTTTCTTTGGGCTTTCTTTCCCCTTTCTTTGGGGTTTCTTTGGGCTTTCTTTCCACTTTCGTTGGGGTTTCTTTGGGCTTTCTTTCCCCTTTCTTTGGGCTTTCTTTGGGCTTTCTTTCCCCTTTCTTTCCCCTTTCTGTGGGCTTTCTTTCCCCTTTCTTTCCCCTTTCTTTGGGATTGTTTCCCCTTTCTTTGGGCTTTCTTCCCCCTTTCTTTGGGCTTTCTTTGGGCTTTCTTTCCCCTTTCTTTGGGCTTTCTTTGGGCTTTCTTTCCCCTTTCTTTGGGCTTTCTTTCCCCTTTCTTTCCCCTTTCTTTGGGCTTTCTTTGGGCTTTCTTTGGGCTTTCTTTGGGCTTTCTTTCCCCTTTCTTTGGGCTTTCTTTCCCCTTTCTTTGGGCTTTCTTTCCCCTTTCTGTGGGCTTTCTTTGGGCTTTCTTTGGGCTTTCTTTGGGCTTTCTTTCCCCTTTCTTTTGGCTTTCTTTCCCCTTTCTTTCCCCTTTCTTTGGGCTTTCTTTGGGCTTTCTTTCCCCTTTCTTTGGGCTTTCTTTGGGCTTTCTTTCCCCTTTCTTTGGGCTTTCTTTCACCTTTCTTTCCCCTTTCTTTGGGCTTTCTTTGGGCTTTCTTTGGGCTTTCTTTCCCCTTTCTTTGGGCTTTCTTTCCCCTTTCTTTGGGCTTTCTTTCCCCTTTCTTTGGGCTTTCTTTCCCCTTTCTTTGGGCTGTCATTCCCCTTTCTTTGGGCTTTCTTTCCCCTTTCTTTGGGCTTTCTTTCCCCTTTCTTTGGGCTTTCTTTGGGCTTTCTTTGGGATTTCTTTGGGCTTTCTTTGGGCTTTCTTTTCCATTTCTTTGGGCTTTCTTTCCCCTTTCTGTGGGCTTTCTTTGGGCTTTCTTTGGGCTTTCTTTCCCCTTTTTTGGGCTTTCTTTCCCCTTTCTTTGGGCTTTCCTTGGGCTTTCTTTGGGCTTTCTTTGGGTTTTCTTTCCCCTTTCTTTCTACTCTCTTTGGGCTTTCTTTGGGCTTTCTTTGGGCTTTCTTTCCCCTTTCTTTGGGCTTTCTTTGGGCTTTCTTTCCCCTTTCTTTGGGCTTTCTTTGGGCTTTCTTTCCCCTTTCTTTGGGCTTTCTTTCCCCTTTCTTCCCCCTTTCTTTGGGCTTTCTTTGGGCTTTCTTTGGTCTTTCTTTGGGCTTTCTTTGGGCTTTCTTTCCCCTTTCTTTGGGCTTTCTTTCCCCTTTCTGTGGGCTTTCTTTGGGCTTTTTTTGGGCTTTCTTTGGGCGTTCTTTCCCCTTTCTTTGGGCTTTCTTTCCCCTTTCTTTGGGCTTTCCTTGGGCTTTCTTTGGGCTTTCTTTCCCCTTTCTTTTCCCTTTCTGTGGGCTTTCTTTGGGCTTTCTTTGGGCTTTCTTTGGGCTTTCTTTGGGCTTTCTTTCCCCTTTCTTTTGGCTTTCTTTCCCCTTTCTTTCCCCTTTCTTTGGGCTTTCTTTGGGCTTTCTTTCCCCTTTCTTTGGGCTTTCTTTGGGCTTTCTTTCCCCTTTCTTTGGGCTTTCTTTCACCTTTCTTTCCCCTTTCTTTGGGCTTTCTTTGGGCTTTCTTTGGGCTTTCTTTCCCCTTTCTTTGGGCTTTCTTTGGGCTTTCTTTGGGCTTTCTTTGGGCTTTCTTTCCCCTTTCTTTGGGCTTTCTTTCCCCTTTCTTTGGGCTTTCCTTGGGCTTTCTTTGGGCTTTCTTTGGGCTTTCTTTCCCCTTTCTTTCCACTTTCTTTTGGCTTTCTTTGTGCTTTCTTTGGGCTTTCTTTCCCCTTTCTTTGGGCTTTCTTTCCCCTTTCTTTGGGCTTTCTTTCCCCTTTCTTTGGGCTGTCATTCCCCTTTCTTTGGGCTTTCTTTCCCCTTTCTTTGGGCTTTCTTTCCCCTTTCTTTGGGCTTTCTTTCCCCTTTCTTTGGGCTTTATTTCCCCTTTCTTTGGGCTTTCTTTCCCGTTTCTTTGGGCTTTCTTTGGGCTTTCTTTCCCCTTTCTTTGGGCTTTCTTTCCCCTTTCTGTGGGCTTTCTTTGGGCTTTCTTTGGGCTTTCTTTGGGCTTTCTTTGGGCTTTCTTTGGGCTTTCTTTGGGCTTTCTTTCCCCTTTCTTTGGGCTTTCTTTCCCCTTTCTTTGGGCTTTCTTTCCCCTTGCGTTGGGCTGTCATTCCCCTTTCTTTGGGCTTTCTTTCCCCTTTCTTTGGGCTTTCTTTCCCCTTTCTTTGGCCTTTCTTTGGGCTTTCTTTGGGCTTTCTGTGGGCTTTCTTTGGGCTTTCCTTGGGCTTTCTTTGGGCTTTCCTTGGGTTTTCTTTCCCCTTTCTTTCCACTTTCTTTGGGCTTTCTTTGGGCTTTCTTTGGGCTTTCTTTCCCCTTTCTTTGGGCTTTCTTTCCCCTTTCTTTGGGCTTTCTTTCCCCTTTCTTTCCCCTTTCTTTGGGCTTTCTTTGGGCTTTCTTTGGGCTTTCTTTGGGCTTTCTTTGGGCTTTCTTTCCCCTTTCTTTGGGCTTTCTTTCCCCTTTCTTTCCCCTTTCTTTGGGCTTTCTTTGGGCTTTCTTTCCCCTTTCTTTGGGCTTTCTTTCACCTTTCTTTCCCCTTTCTTTGGGCTTTCTTTGGGCTTTATTTGGGCTTTCTTTTGGCTTTCTTTCCCCTTTCTTTGGGCTTTCTTTCCCCTTTCTTTGGGCTTTCTTTGGGCTTTCTTTGGGCTTTCTTTTGTTCTTTCTTTGGGCTTTCTTTGGGCTTTCTTTGGGCTTTCCTTGGGCTTTCTTTGGGCTTTCTTTGGGCTTTCTTTCCCCTTTCTTTCCACTTTCTTTGGGCTTTCTTTGTGCTTTCTTTGGGCTTTCTTTCCCCTTTCTTTGGGATTTCTTTCCCCTTTCTTTGGGCTTTCTTTCCCCTTTCTTTGGGCTGTCATTCCCCTTTCTTTGGGCTTTCTTTCCCCTTTCTTTGGGCTTTCCTTGGGCTTTCTTTGGGCTTTCTTTGGGCTTTCTTTCCCCTTTCTTTCCACTTTCTTTGGGCTTTCTTTGGGCTTTCTTTGGGCTTTCTTTCCCCTTTCTTTGGGCTTTCTTTCCCCTTTCTTTGGGCTTTCTTTCCCCTTTCTTTGGGCTTTCTTTCCTCTTTCTTTGGGCTGTCATTCCCCTTTCTTTGGGCTTTCTTTCCCCTTTCTTTGGGCTTTCCTTGGGCTTTCTTTGGGCTTTCTTTGGGCTTTCATTCCCCTTTCTTTCCACTTTCTTTGGGCTTTCTTTGTGCTTTCTTTCGGCTTTCTTTCCCCTTTCTTTGGGCTTTCTTTCCCCTTTCTTTGGAGTTTCTTTGGGCTTTCTTTCCCCTTTCGTTGGGGTTTCTTTGGGCTTTCTTTCCCCTTTCTTTAGGCTTTCTTTGGGTTTTCTTTCCCCTTTCTTTCCCCTTTCTTTGGGCTTTCTTTGGGCTTTCTTTCCCCTTTCTTTGGGCTTTCTTTGGGCTTTCTTTCCCCTTTCTTTGGGCTTTCTTTCACCTTTCTTTCCACTTTCTTTGGGCTTTCTTTGGGCTTTCTTTGGGCTTTCTTTCCCCTTTCTTTGGGCTTTCTTTCCCCTTTCTTTGGGCTTTCTTTCCCCTTTCTGTGGGCTTTCTGTGGGCTTTCTTTGGGCTTTCTTTGGGCTTTCTTTGGGTTTTTTTTGGGCATTCTTTCCCCTTTCTTTGGGCTTTCTTTCCCCTTTCTTTGGGCTTTCCTTGGGCTTTCTTTGGGCTTTCTTTGGGCTTTCTTTCCCCTTTCTTTCCACTTTCTTTGGGCTTTCTTTGTGCTTTCTTTCGGCTTTCTTTCCCCTTTCTTTGGGCTTTCTTTCCCCTTTCTTTGGGGTTTCTTTGGGCTTTCTTTCCCCTTTCGTTGGGGTTTCTTTGGGCTTTCTTTCCCCTTTCTTTGGGCTTTCTTTGGGTTTTCTTTCCCCTTTCTTTCTACTTTCTTTGGGCTTTCTTTGGGCTTTCTTTGGGCTTTCTTTGGGCTTTCTTTCCCCTTTCTTTGGGCTTTCTTTCCCCTTTCTTTGGGCTTTCTTTCCCCTTTCTTTGGGCTTTCTTTCCCTTTTCTTTGGTCTTTCTTTGGTCTTTCTTTGGGCTTTCTTTGGGCTTTCTCTGGGGTTTCTTTCCTCTTTCTTTGGGCTTTCCTTCCCCTTTCTTTGGGCTTTCTTTCCCCTTTCTTTGGGCTTTCTTTCCCCTTTCTTTGGGCATTTTTTCCCCTTTCTTTGGGCTTTCTTTCCCCTTTCTTTGAGCTTTCTTTCCCCTTTCTTTGGGCTTTCTTTGGGCTGTCTTTCCCCTTTCTTTGGGCTTTCTTTGCGCTTTCTTTCTCCTTTCTTTGGGCTTTCTTTTGGCTTTCTTTCCCCTTTCTCTGGGCTTTCTTTGGGCTTTCTTTGGGCTTTCTTTCCCCTTTCTTTGGCCTTTCTTTGGGCTTTCTTTGGGCTTTCTTCCCTCTTTCTTTGGGCTTTCTTTCCCCTTTCTTTGGGCTTTATTTCCCCTTTCTTTGGGCTTTCTTTCCCCTTTCCTTGGGCTTTCTTTCCCCTTTCTTTGGGCTTTCTTTCCCCTTTCTTTGGGGTTTCTTTGGGCTTTCTTTCCACTTTCGTTGGGGTTTCTTTGGGCTTTCTTTCCCCTTTCTTTGGGCTTTCTTTGGGCTTTCTTTGGGCTTTCTTTGGGCTTTCTTTGGGCTTTCTTTCCCCTTTCTTTGGGCTTTCTTTCCCCTTTCTGTGGGCTTTCTTTGGGCTTTCTTTGGGCTTTCTTTGGGCTTTCTTTCCCCTTTCTTTGGGCTTTCTTTCCCCTTTCTTTGGGCTTTCCTTGGGCTTTCTTTGGGCTTTCTTTCCCCTTTCTTTCCCCTTTCTGTGGGCTTTCTTTGGGCTTTCTTTGGGCTTTGTTTCCCCTTTCTTTGGGCTTTCTTTCCCCTTTCTTTCCCCTTTCTTTGGTCTTTCTTTGGGCTTTCTTTGGGCTTTCTTTGGGCTTTCTTTGGGCTTTCTTTCCCCTTTCTTTGGGCTTTCTTTCCCCTTTCTTTCCCCTTTCTTTGGGCTTTCTTTGGGCTTTCTGTGGGCTTTCTTTCCCCTTTCTTTGGGCTTTGTTTCCCCTTTCTTTGGGCTTTCTTTCCCCTTTCTTTGGGCTTTCTTTCCCTTTTCTTTGGGCTTTCTTTGGGCTTTCTTTGGGCTTTCTTTGGGCTTTCTCTGGGGTTTCTTTCTCTTTCTTTGGGCTTTCCTTCCCCTTTCTTTGGGCTTTCTTTCCCCTTTCTTTGGGCTTTCTTTCCCCTTTCTTTGGGCTTTTTTTCCCCTTTCTTTGGGCTTTCTTTGAGCTTTCTTTCCCCTTTCTTTGGGCTTTCTTTCCCCTTTCTTTGGGCTTTCTTTCCCCTTTCTTTGGGTTTTCTTTGGGCTTTCTTTGGGCTTTCTTCCCTCTTTCTTTGGGCTTTCTTTCCCCTTTCTTTGGGCTTTATTTCCCCTTTCTTTGGGCTTTCTTTCCCCTTTCCTTGGGCTTTCTTTCCCGTTTCTTTGGGCTTTCTTTCCCCTTTCTTTGGGGTTTCTTTGGGCTTTCTTTCCACTTTCGTTGGGGTTTCTTTGGGCTTTCTTTCCCCTTTCTTTGGGCTTTCTTTGGGCTTTCTTTCCCCTTTCTGTGGGCTTTCTTTCCCCTTTCTTTCCCCTTTCTTTGGGCTTTGCTTCCCCTTTCTTTGGGCTTTCTTTCCCCTTTCTTTGGGCTTTCTTTGGGCTTTCTTTCCCCTTTCTTTGGGCTTTCTTTGGGCTTTCTTTCCCCTTTCTTTGGGCTTTTTTCCCCTTTCTTTGGGCTTTCTTTCCCCTTTCTTTGGGCTTTCTTTCCCTTTTCTTTGGGCTTTCTTTGGGCTTTCTTTGGGCTTTCTTTGGGCTTTCTCTGGGGTTTCTTTCCTCTTTCTTTGTGCTTTCCTTCCCCTTTCTTTGGGCTTTCTTTCCCCTTTCTTTGGGCTTTCTTTCCCCTTTCTTTGGGCTTTTTTTCCCCTTTCTTTGGGCTTTCTTTGGGCTTTCTTTCCCCTTTCTTTGGGCTTTCTTTCCCCTTTCTTTGGGCTTTCCTTGGGCTTTCTTTGGGCTTTCTTTCCCCTTTCTTTCCCCTTTCTGTGGGCTTTCTTTGGGCTTTCTTTGGGCTTTCTTTGGGCTTTCTTTCCCCTTTCTTTTATCTTTCTTTCCCCTTTCTTTCCCCTTTCTTTGGGCTTTCTTTGGGCTTTCTTTCCCCTTTCTTTGGGCTTTCTTTGGGCTTTCTTTCCCCTTTCTTTGGGCTTTCTTTCACCTTTCTTTCCACTTTCTTTGGGCTTTCTTTGGGCTTTCTTTGGGCTTTCTTTCCCCTTTCTTTGGGCTTTCTTTCCCCTTTCTTTGGGCTTTCTTTCCCCTTTCTGTGGGCTTTCTTTGGGCTTTCTTTGGGCTTTCTTTGGGCTTTCTTTGGGCTTTCTTTGGGCATTCTTTCCCCTTTCTTTGGGCTTTCTTTCCCCTTTCTTTGGGCTTTCCTTGGGCTTTCTTTGGGCTTTCTTTGGGCTTTCTTTCCCCTTTCTTTCCACTTTCTTTGGGCTTTCTTTGTGCTTTCTTTCGGCTTTCTTTCCCCTTTCTTTGGGCTTTCTTTCCCCTTTCTTTGGGGTTTCTTTGGGCTTTCTTTCCCCTTTCGTTGGGGTTTCTTTGGGCTTTCTTTCCCCTTTCTTTGGGCTTTCTTCGGGTTTTCTTTCCCCCTTCTTTCTACTTTCTTTGGGCTTTCTTTGGGCTTTCTTTGGGCTTTCTTTCCCCTTTCTTTGGGCTTTCTTTCCCCTTTCTTTGGGCTTTCTTTCCCCTTTCTTTGGGCTTTCTTTCCCCTTTCTTTGGGCTTTCTTTCCCTTTTCTTTGGTCTTTCTTTGGGCTTTCTTTGGGCTTTCTTTGGGCTTTCTCTGGGGTTTCTTTCCTCTTTCTTTGGGCTTTCCTTCCCCTTTCTTTGGGCTTTCTTTCCCCTTTCTTTGGGCTTTCTTTCCCCTTTCTTTGGGCTTTTTTTCCCCTTTCTTTGGGCTTTCTTTCCCCTTTCTTTGGGCTTTCTTTCCCCTTTCTTTGGGCTTTCTTTGGGCTGTCTTTCCCCTTTCTTTGGGCTTTATTTGCGCTTTCTTTCTCCTTTCTTTGGGCTTTCTTTTGGCTTTCTTTCCCCTTTCTTTGGGCTTTCTTTGGGCTTTCTTTGGGCTTTCTTTCCCCTTTCTTTGGCCTTTCTTTGGGCTTTCTTTGGGCTTTCTTCCCTCTTTCTTTGAGCTTTCTTTCCCCTTTCTTTGGGCTTTATTTCCCCTTTCTTTGGGCTTTCTTTCCCCTTTCCTTGGGCTTTCTTTCCCCTTTCTTTGGGCTTTCTTTCCCCTTTCTTTGGGGTTTCTTTGGGCTTTCTTTCCACTTTCGTTGGGGTTTCTTTGGGCTTTCTTTCCCCTTTCTTTGGGCTTTCTTTGGGCTTTCTTTCCCCTTTCTTTCCCCTTTCTGTGGGCTTTCTTTCCCCTTTCTTTCCCCTTTCTTTGGGCTTTGTTTCCCCTTTCTTTGGGCTTTCTTCCCCCTTTCTTTGGGCTTTCTTTGGGCTTTCTTTCCCCTTTCTTTGGGCTTTCTTTGGGCTTTCTTTCCCCTTTCTTTGGGCTTTCTTTCACCTTTATTTCCCCTTTCTTTGGGCTTTCTTTGGGCTTTCTTTGGGCTTTCTTTGGGCTTTCTTTCCCCTTTCTTTGGGCTTTCTTTCCCCTTTCTGTGGGCTTTCTTTGGGCTTTCTTTGGGCTTTCTTTGGGCTTTCTTTCCCCTTTCTTTGGGCTTTCTTTCCCCTTTCTTTGGGCTTTCCTTGGGCTTTCTTTGGGCTTTCTTTCCCCTTTCTTTCCCCTTTCTGTGGGCTTTCTTTGGGCTTTCTTTGGGCTTTCTTTGGGCTTTCTTTCCCCTTTCTTTTGGCTTTCTTTCCCCTTTCTTTCCCCTTTCTTTGGGCTTTCTTTGGGCTTTCTTTCCCCTTTCTTTGGGCTTTCTTTGGGCTTTCTTTCCCCTTTCTTTGGGCTTTCTTTCACCTTTCTTTCCCCTTTCTTTGGGCTTTCTTTGGGCTTTCTTTGGGCTTTCTTTCCCCTTTCTTTGGGCTTTCTTTCCCCTTTCTTTGGGCTTTCTTTCCCCTTTCTTTGGGCTTTCTTTCCCCTTTCTTTGGGCTGTCATTCCCCTTTCTTTGGGCTTTCTTTCCCCTTTCTTTGGGCTTTCTTTCCCCTTTCTTTGGGCTTTCTTTGGGCTTTCTTTGGGCTTTCTTTGGGATTTCTTTGGGCTTTCTTTGGGCTTTCTTTTCCATTTCTTTGGGCTTTCTTTCCCCTTTCTGTGGGCTTTCTTTGGGCTTTCTTTGGGCCTTCTTTGGGCTTTCTTTCCCCTTTTTTGGGCTTTCTTTCCCCTTTCTTTGGGCTTTCCTTGGGCTTTCTTTGGGCTTTCTTTGGGTTTTCTTTCCCCTTTCTTTCCACTTTCTTTGGGCTTTCTTTGGGCTTTCTTTGGGCTTTCTTTCCCCTTTCTTTGGGCTTTCTTTGGGCTTTCTTTCCCCTTTCTTTCCACTTTCTGTGGGCTTTCTTTCCCCTTTCTTTCCCCTTTCTTTGGGCTTTGTTTCCCCTTTCTTTGGGCTTTCTTTCCCCTTTCTTTGGGCTTTCTTTGGGCTTTCTTTCCCCTTTCTTTCGGCTTTCTTTGGGCTTTCTTTCCCCTTTCTTTGGGCTTTCTTTCCCCTTTCTTCCCCCTTTCTTTGGGCTTTCTTTGGGCTTTCTTTGGTCTTTCTTTGGGCTTTCTTGGGCTTTCTTTCCCCTTTCTTTGGGCTTTCTTTCCCCTTTCTGTGGGCTTTCTTTGGGCTTTTTTTGGGCTTTCTTTGGGCTTTCTTTCCCCTTTCTTTGGGCTTTCTTTCCCCTTTCTTTGGGCTTTCCTTGGGCTTTCTTTGGGCTTTCTTTCCCCTTTCTTTGGGCTTTCTTTGGGCTTTCTTTCCTCTTTCTTTGGGCTTTCTTTCACCTTTCTTTCCCCTTTCTTTGGGCTTTCTTTGGGCTTTCTTTGGGCTTTCTTTCCCCTTTCTTTGGGCTTTCTTTGGGCTTTCTTTGGGCTTTCTTTGGGCTTTCTTTGGGCTTTCTTTGGGCTTTCTTTGGGCTTTCTTTCCCCTTTCTTTGGGCTTTCTTTCCCCTTTCTTTGGGCTTTCCTTGGGCTTTCTTTGGGCTTTCTTTGGGCTTTCTTTCCCCTTTCTTTCCACTTTCTTTGGGCTTTCTTTCCCCTTTCTTTGGGCTTTCTTTCCCCTTTCTTTGGGCTTTCTTTCCCCTTTCTTTGGGCTTTCTTTCCCCTTTCTTTGGGCTGTCATTCCCGTTTCTTTGGGCTTTCTTTCCCCTTTCTTTGGGCTTTCCTTGGGCTTTCTTTGGGCTTTCTTTGGGCTTTCTTTCCTATTTCTTTCCAATTTCTTTGGGCTTTCTTTGTGCTTTCTTTCGGCTTTCTTTCCCCTTTCTTTGGGCTTTCTTTCCCCTTTCTTTGGGCTTTCTTTCCCCTTTCTTTGGGCTTTCTTTCCCCTTGCGTTGGGCTGTCATTCCCCTTTCTTTGGGCTTTCTTTCCCCTTTCTTTGGGCTTTCTTTCCCCTTTCTTTGGCCTTTCTTTGGGCTTTCTTTGGGCTTTCTTTGGGCTTTCTGTGGGCTTTCTTTGGGCTTTCCTTGGGCTTTCTTTGGGCTTTCTTTGGGTTTTCTTTCCCCTTTCTTTCCACTTTCTTTGGGCTTTCTTTGGGCTTTCTTTGGGCTTTCTTTCCCCTTTCTTTGGGCTTTCTTTCCCCTTTCTTTCCCCTTTCTTTGGGCTTTCTTTGGGCTTTCTTTGGGCTTTCTTTGGGCTTTCTTTGGGCTTTCTTTCCCCTTTCTTTGGGCTTTCTTTCCCCTTTCTTTCCCCTTTCTTTGGGCTTTCTTTGGGCTTTCTTTCCCCTTTCTTTGGGCTTTCTTTCACCTTTCTTTCCCCTTTCTTTGGGCTTTCTTTGGGCTTTATTTGGGCTTTCTTTTGGCTTTCTTTCCCCTTTCTTTTGGCTTTCTTTCCCCTTTCTGTGGGCTTTCTTTGGGCTTTCTTTGGGCTTTCTTTTGTTCTTTCTTTGGGCTTTCTTTGGGCTTTCTTTGGGCTTTCCTTGGGCTTTCTTTGGGCTTTCTTTGGGCTTTCTTTCCCCTTTCTTTCCACTTTCTTTGGGCTTTCTTTGTGCTTTCTTTGGGCTTTCTTTCCCCTTTCTTTGGGATTTCTTTCCCCTTTCTTTGGGCTTTCTTTCCCCTTTCTTTGGGCTGTCATTCCCCTTTCTTTGGGCTTTCTTTCCCCTTTCTTTGGGCTTTCCTTGGGCTTTCTTTGGGCTTTCTTTGGGCTTTCTTTCCCCTTTCTTTCCACTTTCTTTGGGCTTTCTTTGGGCTTTCTTTGGGCTTTCTTTCCCCTTTCTTTGGGCTTTCTTTCCCCTTTCTTTGGGCTTTCTTTCCCCTTTCTTTGGGCTTTCTTTCATCTTTCTTTGGGCTGTCATTCCCCTTTCTTTGGGCTTTCTTTCCCCTTTCTTTGGGCTTTCCTTGGGCTTTCTTTGGGCTTTCTTTGGGCTTTCATTCCCCTTTCTTTCCACTTTCTTTGGGCTTTCTTTGTGCTTTCTTTCGGCTTTCTTTCCCCTTTCTTTGGGCTTTCTTTCCCCTTTCTTTGGAGTTTCTTTGGGCTTTCTTTCCCCTTTCGTTGGGGTTTCTTTGGGCTTTCTTTCCCCTTTCTTTGGGCTTTCTTTGGGTTTTCTTTCCCCTTTCTTTCCCCTTTCTTTGGGCTTTCTTTGGGCTTTCTTTCCCCTTTCTTTGGGCTTTCTTTGGGCTTTCTTTCCCCTTTCTTTGGGCTTTCTTTCACCTTTCTTTCCCCTTTCGTTGGGGTTTCTTTGGGCTTTCTTTCCCCTTTCTTTGGGCTTTCTTTGGGTTTTCTTTCCCCTTTCTTTCCCCTTTCTTTGGGCTTTCTTTGGGCTTTCTTTCCCCTTTCTTTGGGCTTTCTTTGGGCTTTCTTTCCCCTTTCTTTGGGCTTTCTTTCACCTTTCTTTCCACTTTCTTTGGGCTTTCTTTGGGCTTTCTTTGGGCTTTCTTTCCCCTTTCTTTGGGCTTTCTTTCCCCTTTCTTTGGGCTTTCTTTCCCCTTTCTGTGGGCTTTCTTTGGGCTTTCTTTGGGCTTTCTTTGGGCTTTCTTTGGGCTTTCTTAGGGCATTCTTTCCCCTTTCTTTGGGCTTTCTTTCCCCTTTCTTTGGGCTTTCCTTGGGCTTTCTTTGGGCTTTCTTTGGGCTATCTTTCCCCTTTCTTTCCACTTTCTTTGGGCTTTCTTTGTGCTTTCTTTCGGCTTTCTTTCCCCTTTCTTTGGGCTTTCTTTCCCCTTTCTTTGGGGTTTCTTTGGGCTTTCTTTCCCCTTTCGTTGGGGTTTCTTTGGGCTTTCTTTCCCCTTTCTTTGGGCTTTCTTTGGGTTTTCTTTCCCCTTTCTTTCTACTTTCTTTGGGCTTTCTTTGGGCTTTCTTTGGGCTTTCTTTCCCCTTTCTTTGGGCTTTCTTTCCCCTTTCTTTGGGCTTTCTTTCCCCTTTCTTTGGGCTTTCTTTCCCTTTTCTTTGGTCTTTCTTTGGGCTTTCTTTGGGCTTTCTTTGGGCTTTCTCTGGGGTTTCTTTCCTCTTTCTTTGGGCTTTCCTTCCCCTTTCTTTGGGCTTTCTTTCCCCTTTCTTTGGGCTTTCTTTCCCCTTTCTTTGGGCTTTTTTTCCCCTTTCTTTGGGCTTTCTTTCCCCTTTCTTTGGGCTTTCTTTCCCCTTTCTTTGGGCTTTCTTTGGGCTGTCTTTCCCCTTTCTTTGGGCTTTCTTTGCGCTTTCTTTCTCCTTTCTTTGGGCTTTCTTTTGGCTTTCTTTCCCCTTTCTTTGGGCTTTCTTTGGGCTTTCTTTGGGCTTTCTTTCCCCTTTCTTTGGCCTTTCTTTGGGCTTTCTTTGGGCTTTCTTCCCTCTTTCTTTGGGCTTTCTTTCCCCTTTCTTTGGGCTTTATTTCCCCTTTCTTTGGGCTTTCTTTCCCCTTTCCTTGGGCTTTCTTTCCCATTTCTTTGGGCTTTCTTTCCCCTTTCTTTGGGGTTTCTTTGGGCTTTCTTTCCACTTTCGTTGGGGTTTCTTTGGGCTTTCTTTCCCCTTTCTTTGGGCTTTCTTTGGGCTTTCTTTCCCCTTTCTTTCCCCTTTCTGTGGGCTTTCTTTCCCCTTTCTTTCCCCTTTCTTTGGGCTTTGTTTCCCCTTTCTTTGGGCTTTCTTCCCCCCTTCTTTGGGCTTTCTTTGGGCTTTCTTTCTCCTTTCTTTGGGCTTTCTTTGGGCTTTCTTTCCCCTTTCTTTGGGCTTTCTTTCCCCTTTCTTTCCCCTTTCTTTGGGCTTTCTTTGGGCTTTCTTTGGGCTTTCTTTGGGCTTTCTTTGGGCTTTCTTTGGGCTTTCTTTCCCCTTTCTTTGGGCTTTCTTTCCCCTTTCTGTGGGCTTTCTTTGGGCTTTCTTTGGGCTTTCTTTGGGCTTTCTTTCCCCTTTCTTTGGGCTTTCTTTCCCCTTTCTTTGGGCTTTCCTTGGGCTTTCTTTCCCCTTTCTTTCCCCTTTCTGTGGGCTTTCTTTGGGCTTTCTTTGGGCTTTCTTTGGGCTTTCTTTCCCCTTTCTTTTGGCTTTCTTTCCCCTTTCTTTCCCCTTTCTTTGGGCTTTCTTTGGGCTTTCTTTCCCCTTTCTTTGGGCTTTCTTTGGGCTTTCTTTCCCCTTTCTTTGGGCTTTCTTTCACCTTTCTTTCCCCTTTCTTTGGGCTTTCTTTGGGCTTTCTTTGGGCTTTCTTTCCCCTTTCTTTGGGCTTTCTTTCCCCTTTCTTTGGGCTTTCTTTCCCCTTTCTTTGGGCTTTCTTTCCCCTTTCTTTGGGCTGTCATTCCCCTTTCTTTGGGCTTTCTTTCCCCTTTCTTTGGGCTTTCTTTGGGCTTTCTTTCCCCTTTCTTTCCCCTTTCTGTGGGCTTTCTTTCCCCTTTCTTTCGGCTTTGTTTCCCCTTTCTTTGGGCTTTCTTCCCCCCTTCTTTGGGCTTTCTTTGGGCTTTCTTTCTCCTTTCTTTGGGCTTTCTTTGGGCTTTCTTTCCCCTTTCTTTGGGCTTTCTTTCCCCTTTCTTTCCCCTTTCTTTGGGCTTTCTTTGGGCTTTCTTTGGGCTTTCTTTGGGCTTTCTTTGGGCTTTCTTTCCCCTTTCTTTGGGCTTTCTTTCCCCTTTCTGTGGGCTTTCTTTGGGCTTTCTTTGGGCTTTCTTTGGGCTTTCTTTCCCCTTTCTTTGGGCTTTCTTTCCCCTTTCTTTGGGCTTTCCTTGGGCTTTCTTTCCCCTTTCTTTCCCCTTTCTGTGGGCTTTCTTTGGGCTTTCTTTGGGCTTTCTTTGGGCTTTCTTTCCCCTTTCTTTTGGCTTTCTTTCCCCTTTCTTTCCCCTTTCTTTGGGCTTTCTTTGGGCTTTCTTTCCCCTTTCTTTGGGCTTTCTTTGGGCTTTCTTTCCCCTTTCTTTGGGCTTTCTTTCACCTTTCTTTCCCCTTTCTTTGGGCTTTCTTTGGCTTTCTTTGGGCTTTCTTTCCCCTTTCTTTGGGCTTTCTTTCCCCTTTCTTTGGGCTTTCTTTCCCCTTTCTTTGGGCTTTCTTTCCCCTTTCTTTGGGCTGTCATTCCCCTTTCTTTGGGCTTTCTTTCCCCTTTCTTTGGGCTTTCTTTCCCCTTTCTTTGGGCTTTCTTTGGGCTTTCTTTGGGCTTTCTTTGGGATTTCTTTGGGCTTTCTTTGGGCTTTCTTTTCCATTTCTTTGGGCTTTCTTTCCCCTTTCTGTGGGCTTTCTTTGGGCTTTCTTTGGGCCTTCTTTGGGCTTTCTTTCCCCTTTTTTGGGCTTTCTTTCCCCTTTCTTTGGGCTTTCCTTGGGCTTTCTTTGGGCTTTCTTTGGGTTTTCTTTCCCCTTTCTTTCTACTTTCTTTGGGCTTTCTTTGGGCTTTCTTTGGGCTTTCTTTCCCCTTTCTTTGGGCTTTCTTTGGGCTTTCTTTCCCCTTTCTTTCCACTTTCTGTGGGCTTTCTTTCCCCTTTCTTTCCCCTTTCTTTGGGCTTTGTTTCCCCTTTCTTTGGGCTTTCTTTCCCCTTTCTTTGGGCTTTCTTTGGGCTTTCTTTCCCCTTTCTTTGGGCTTTCTTTGGGCTTTCTTTCCCCTTTCTTTGGGCTTTCTTTCCCCTTTCTTCCCCCTTTCTTTGGGCTTTCTTTGGGCTTTCTTTGGGCTTTCTTTGGGCTTTCTTTGGGCTTTCTTTCCCCTTTCTTTGGGCTTTCTTTCCCCTTTCTGTGGGCTTTCTTTGGGCTTTTTTTGGGCTTTCTTTGGGCTTTCTTTCCCCTTTCTTTGGGCTTTCTTTCCCCTTTCTTTGGGCTTTCCTTGGGCTTTCTTTGGGCTTTCTTTCCCCTTTCTTTCCCCTTTCTTTGGGCTTTCTTTGGGCTTTCTTTGGGCTTTCTTTGGGCTTTCTTTCCCCTTTCTTTTTGCTTTCTTTCCCCTTTCTTTCCCCTTTCTTCGGGCTTTCTTTCCCCTTTCTTTGGGCTTTCTTTGGGCTTTCTTTCCCCTTTCTTTGGGCTTTCTTTCCCCTTTCTTTGGGCTTTCTTTGGGCTTTCTTTGGGCTTTCTTTCCCCTTTCTTTGGGATTTCTTTGGGCTTTCTTTGGGCTTTCTTTGGGCTTTCTTTCCCCTTTCTTTGGGCTTTCTTTCCCCTTTCTTTGGGCTTTCCTTGGGCTTTCTTTGGGCTTTCTTTGGGCTTTCTTTCCCCTTTCTTTCCACTTTCTTTGGGCTTTCTTTGTGCTTTCTTTGGGCTTTCTTTCCCCTTTCTTTGGGCTTTCTTTCCCCTTTCTTTGGGCTTTCTTTCCCCTTTCTTTGGGCTGTCATTCCCCTTTCTTTGGGCTTTCTTTCCCCTTTCTTTGGGCTTTCCTTGGGCTTTCTTTGGGCTTTTTTGGGCTTTCTTTCCCCTTTCTTTCCACTTTCTTTGGGCTTTCTTTGGGCTTTCTTTGGGCTTTCTTTCCCCTTTCTTTGGGCTTTCTTTCCCCTTTCTTTGGGCTTTCTTTCCCCTTTCTTTGGGCTTTCTTTCCCCTTTCTTTGGGCTGTCATTCCCCTTTCTTTGGGCTTTCTTTCCCCTTTCTTTGGGCTTTCCTTGGGCTTTCTTTGGGCTTTCTTTGGGCTTTCTTTCCCCTTTCTTTCCACTTTCTTTGGGCTTTCTTTGTGCTTTCTTTAGGCTTTCTTTCTCCTTTCTTTGGGCTTTCTTTCCACTTTCTTTGGGCTTTCTTTCCCCTTTCTTTGGGCTTTCTTTCCCCTTGCGTTGGGCTGTCATTCCCCTTTCTTTGGGCTTTCTTTCCCCTTTCTTTGGGCTTTCTTTCCCCTTTCTTTGGCCTTTCTTTGGGCTTTCTTTGGGCTTTCTTTGGGCTTTCTTTGGGCTTTCTGTGGGCTTTCTTTGGGCTTTCCTTGGGCTTTCTTTGGGCTTTCTTTGGGTTTTCTTTCCCTTTTCTTTCCACTTTCTTTGGGCTTTCTTTGGGCTTTCTTTGGGCTTTCTTTCCCCTTTCTTTGGGCTTTCTTTCCCCTTTCTTTGGGCTTTCTTTCCCCTTTCTTTCCCCTTTCTTTGGGCTTTCTTTGGGCTTTCTTTGGGCTTTCTTTGGGCTTTCTTTGGGCTTTCTTTCCCCTTTCTTTGGGCTTTCTTTCCCCTTTCTTTCCCCTTTCTTTGGGCTTTCTTTGGGCTTTCTTTCCCCTTTCTTTGGGCTTTCTTTCACCTTTCTTTCCCCTTTCTTTGGGCTTTCTTTGGGCTTTATTTGGGCTTTCTTTTGGCTTTCTTTCCCCTTTCTTTGGGCTTTCTTTCCCCTTTCTGTGGGCTTTCTTTGGGCTTTCTTTGGGCTTTCTTTCCCCTTTCTTTGGGCTTTCCTTGGGCTTTCTTTGGGCTTTCTTTGGGCTTTCTTTCCCTTTCTTTCCACTTTCTTTGGGCTTTCTTTGTGCTTTCTTTGGGCTTTCTTTCCCCTTTCTTTGGATTTCTTTCCCCTTTCTTTGGGCTTTCTTTCCCCTTTCTTTGGGCTGTCATTCCCCTTTCTTTGGGCTTTCTTTCCCCTTTCTTTGGGCTTTCCTTGGGCTTTCTTTGGGCTTTCTTTGGGCTTTCTTTCCCCTTTCTTTCCACTTTCTTTGGGCTTTCTTTGGGCTTTCTTTGGGCTTTCTTTCCCCTTTCTTTGGGCTTTCTTTCCCCTTTCTTTGGGCTTTCTTTCCCCTTTCTTTGGGCTTTCTTTCCTCTTTCTTTGGGCTGTCATTCCCCTTTCTTTGGGCTTTCTTTCCCCTTTCTTTGGGCTTTCCTTGGGCTTTCTTTGGGCTTTCTTTGGGCTTTCATTCCCCTTTCTTTCCACTTTCTTAGGGCTTTCTTTGTGCTTTCTTTCGGCTTTCTTTCCCCTTTCTTTGGGCTTTCTTTCCCCTTTCTTGGAGTTTCTTTGGCTTTCTTTCCCCTTTCGTTGGGGTTTCTTTGGGCTTTCTTTCCCCTTTCTTTGGCTTTCTTTGGGTTTTCTTTCCCCTTTCTTTCTACTTTCTTTGGGCTTTCTTTGGGCTTTCTTTGGACTTTCTTTCCCCTTTCTGTGGGCTTTCTTTCCCCTTTGTTTGGACTTTGTTTCCCCTTTCTTTGGGCTTTCTTTCCCTTTTCTTTGGGCTTCTTTGGGCTTTCTTTGGGCTTTCTCTGGGGTTTCTTTCCTCTTTCTTTGGCTTTCCTTCCCCTTTCTTTGGGCTTTCTTTCCCCTTTCTTTGGCTTTCTTTCCCCTTTCTTTGGGCTTTTTTTCCCCTTTCTTTGGGCTTTCTTTGAGCTTTCTTTCCCATTTCTTTGGGCTTTCTTTCCCCTTTCTTTGGGCTTTCTTTGGCTGTCTTTCCCCTTTCTTTGGGCTTTCTTTGCGCTTTCTTTCCCCTTTCTTTGGCTTTCTTTTGGCTTTCTTTCCCCTTTCTTTGGGCTTTCTTTGGCTTTCTTTGGGCTTTCTTTCCCCTTTCTTTGGCCTTTCTTTGGGCTTTCTTTGGGCTTTCTTCCCTCTTTCTTTGGGCTTTCTTTCTCCTTTCTTTGGGGCTTTATTTCCCCTTTCTTTGGGCTTTCTTTCCCCTTTCCTTGGGCTTTCTTTCCCGTTTCTTTGGGCTTTCTTTCCCCTTTCTTTGGGGTTTCTTTGGGCTTTCTTTCCACTTTCGTTGGGGTTTCTTTGGGCTTTCTTTCCCCTTTCTTTGGGCTTTCTTTGGGCTTTCTTTCCCCTTTCTTTCCCCTTTCTGTGGGCTTTCTTTCCCCTTTCTTTCCCCTTTCTTTGGGCTTTGTTTCCCCTTTCTTTGGGCTTTCTTTCCCCTTTCTTTGGGCTTTCTTTGGGCTTTCTTTCCCCTTTCTTTGGGCTTTCTTTGGGCTTTCTTTCGCCTTTCTTTGGGCTTTCTTTCCCCCTTTCTTTGGGCTTTCTTTCCCCTTTCTTTGGGCTTTCTTTCCCTTTTCTTTGGGCTTTCTTTGGGCTTTCTTTGGCTTTCTCTGGGGTTTCTTTCCTCTTTCTTTGGCTTTCCTTCGCCTTTCTTTGGCTTTCTTTCCCCTTTCTTTGGGCTTTCTTTCCCCTTTCTTTGGGCTTTTTTTCCCCTTTCTTTGGGCTTTCTTTGGGCTTTCTTTCCCCTTTCTTTGGGCTTTCTTTCCCTTTCTTTGGGCTTTCCTTGGGCTTTCTTTGGGCTTTCTTTCCCCTTTCTTTCCCCTTTCTGTGGGCTTTCTTTGGGCTTTCTTTGGGCTTCTTTGGGCTTTCTTGGGCTTTCTTTCCCCTTTCTTTTGGCTTTCTTTCCCCTTCTTTCCCCTTTCTTTGGGCTTTCTTTGGGCTTTCTTTCCCCTTTCTTTGGGATTTCTTTGGGCTTTCTTTCCCCTTTCTTTGGGCTTTCTTTCACCTTTCTTTCCCCTTTCTTAGGGCTTTCTTTGGGCTTTCTTGGGCTTTCTTTGGGCTTTCTTTCCCCTTTCTTTGGCTTTCTTTCCCCTTTCTGTGGGCTTTCTTTGGGCTTTCTTTGGGCTTTCTTTGGGCATTCTTTCCCTTTCTTTGGGCTTTCTTTCCATTTCTATGGGCTTTCCTTGGGCTTTCTTTGGGCTTTCTTTGGGCTTTCTTTCCCCTTTCTTTCCACTCTCTTGGGCTTTCTTTGGGCTTTCTTTGGGCTTTCTTTTCCCTTTCTTTGGGCTTTCTTTCCCCTTTCTTTGGGCTTTCTTTCCCCTTTCTTTGGGCTTTCTTTCCCCTTTCTTTGGGCTGTCATTCCCCTTTCTTTGGGCTTTTCTTTCCCCTTTCTTTGGGCTTTCCTTGGGCTTTCTTTGGCTTTCTTTGGCTTTCTTCCCCTTTCTTTCCACTTTCTTTGGGCTTTCTTTGGGCTTTCTTTCCCCTTTCTTTGGGCTTTCTTTCCCCTTTCTTTGGCTTCTTTCCCCTTTCTTTGGGCTTTCTTTCCCCTTTCTTTGGGCTGTCATTCCCTTTCTTTGGCTTTCTTTCCCCTTTCTTTGGGCTTTCCTTGGGCTTTCTTTGGGCTTTCTTTGGGCTTTCTTTCCCCTTTCTTTCCACTTTCTTGGGCTTTCTTTGTGCTTTCTTTCGGCTTTCTTTCCCCTTTCTTTGGGCTTTCTTTCCCCTTTCTTTGGGGTTTCTTTGGGCTTTCTTTCCCCTTTCGTTGGGGTTTCTTTGGGCTTTCTTTCCCTTTCTTTGGCCTTTCTTTGGGCTTTCTTTGGGCTTTCTTCCCTCTTTCTTTGGGCTTTCTTTCTCCTTTCTTTGGGCTTTATTTCCCCTTTCTTTGGGCTTTCTTCCCCTTTCCTTGGCTTTCTTTCCCGTTTCTTTGGTCTTTCTTTGGCTTTCTTTGGGCTTTCTTTGGGCTTTCTCTGGGTTTCTTTCCTCTTTCTTTGGGCTTTCCTTCCCCTTTCTTTGGGCTTTCTTTCCCCTTTCTTTGGGCTTTCTTTCGCCTTTCTTTGGGCTTTTTTCCCCCTTTCTTTGGGCTTTCTTTGAGCTTTCTTTCCCCTTTCTTTGGGCTTTCTTTCCCCTTCTTTGGGCTTTCTTTGGGCTGTCTTTCCCCTTTCTTGGGCTTTCTTTGCGCTTTCTTTCCCCTTTCTTTGGGCTTTCTTTTGGCTTTCTTTCCCCTTTCTTTGGGCTTTCTTTGGGCTTTCTTTCCCCTTTCTTTGGCCTTTCTTTGGGCTTTCTTTGGGCTTTCTTCCCTCTTTCTTTGGGCTTTCTTTCCCTTTCTTTGGGCTTTATTTCCCCTTTCTTTGCCCTTTCTTTCCCCTTTCCTTGGGCTTTCTTTCCCCTTTCTTTGGGCTTTCTTTCCCCTTTCTTTGGGTTTCTTTGGGCTTTCTTTCCACTTTCGTTGGGGTTTCTTTGGGCTTTCTTTCCCCTTTCTTGGGCTTTCTTTGGGCTTTCTTTCCCCTTTCTTTCCCCTTTCTGTGGGCTTTCTTTCCCCTTTCTTTCCCCTTTCTTTGGGCTTTGTTTCCCCTTTCTTTGGGCTTTCTCCCCCTTTCTTTGGGCTTTCTTTGGGCTTTCTTTCCCCTTTCTTTGGGCTTTCTTTGGGCTTTCTTTCCCCTTTCTTTGGGCTTTCTTTCCCCTTTCTTTCCCCTTACTTTGGGCTTTCTTTGGGCTTTCTTTGGGCTTTCTTTGGCTTTCTTTGGGCTTTTTTTCCCCTTTCTTTGGGCTTTCACTCCCCTTTCTGTGGGCTTTCTTTGGGCTTTCTTTGGGCTTTCTTTGGGCTTTCTTTCCCCTTTCTTTGGGCTTTCTTTCCCCTTTCTTTGGGCTTTCCTTGGGCTTTCTTTGGGCTTTCTTTCACCGTATTTTCCCCTTTCCGTGGGCTTTCTTTGGGCTTTCTTTGGCTTTCTTTGGGCTTTCTTTGGCTTTCTTTCCCCTTCTTTGGCTTTCTTTCCCCTTTCTTTCCCCTTTCTTTGGGCTTTCTTTGGCTTTCTTTCCCCTTTCTTTGGGCTTTCTTTGGGGTTCTTTCCACTTTCTTTGGGCTTTCTTTCACCTTTCTTTCCCCTTTCTTTGGGCTTTCTTTGGGCTTTCTTTGGGCTTTCTTTGGGCTTTCTTTCCCCTTTCTTTGGGCTTTCTTTCCCCTTTCTTTGGGCTTCTTTCCCTTTCTTTGGGCTTTCTTTCCCCTTTCTTTGGGCTTTCTTTCCCCTTTCTTTGGGCTTTCTTGGGCTTTCTTTGGGCTTTCTTTGGGATTTCTTTGGGCTTTCTTTGGGCTTTATTTTCCCTTTCTTTGGGATTTCTTTCCCCTTTCTGTGGGCTTTCTTTGGGCTTTCTTTGGGCCTTCTTTGGGCTTTCTTTCCCCTTTTTTGGGCTTTCTTTCCCCTTTCTTTGGGCTTTCCTTGGCTTTCTTTGGGCTTTCTTTGGGATTTCTTTCCCCTTTCTTTCTACTTTCTTTGGGCTTTCTTTGGGCTTTCTTTGGGCTTTCTTTCCCCTTTCTTTGGGCTTTCTTTGGGCTTTCTTTCCCCTTTCTTTCCACTTTCCGTGGCTTTCTTTCCCCTTTCTTCCCCTTTCTTTGGGCTTTGTTTCCCCTTCTTTGGGCTTTCTTTCCCCTTTCTTTGGGCTTTCTTTGGGCTTTCTTTCCCCTTTCTTGGGCTTTCTTTGGGCTTCTTTCCCCTTTCTTTGGCTTTCTTTCCCCTTTCTTTCTGCTTCTTTGGGCTTCTTTGGGCTTTCTTGGTCTTTCTTTGGCTTTCTTTGGGCTTTCTTTCCCCTTTCTTTGGGCTTTCTTTCCCCTTTCTGTGGCTTTCTTTGGGCTTTCTTTGGGCTTTCTTTCCCCTTTCTTTGGGCTTTCTTTCCCCTTTCTATGGGCTGTCATTCCCCTTTCTTTGGGCTTTCTTTCCCCTTTCTTTGGGCTTTCCTTGGCTTTCTTTGGGCTTTCTTTGGCTTTCTTTCCCCTTTCTTTCCACTTTCTTTGGGCTTCTTTGTGCTTCTTTCGGCTTCTTTCCCCTTTCTTGGGCTTTCTTTCCCCTTTCTTTGGGCTTTCTTTCCCCTTTCTTTGGGCTTTCTTTCCCCTTGCGTTGGGCTGTCATTCCCCTTTCTTTGGGCTTTCTTTCCCCTTTCTTTGGGCTTTCTTTCCCCTTTCTTTGGCCTTTCTTTGGGCTTTCTTTGGGCTTTCTTTGGGCTTTCTTTGGCTTTCTGTGGGCTTTCTTTGGGCTTTCCTTGGGCTTTCTTTGGGCTTTCTTTGGGTTTTCTTTCCCCTTTCTTTCCACTTTCTTTGGGCTTTCTTTGGGCTTTCTTTGGGCTTTCTTTGGGCTTTCTTTCCCCTTTCTTTGGGCTTTCTTTCCCCTTTTCTTTCCCTTTCTTTGGGCTTTCTTTGGGCTTTCTTTGGCTTTCTTTGGGCTTTCTTTGGGCTTTCTTTGGCTTTCTTTCCCCTTCTTTGGCTTTCTTTCCCTTTCTGTGGGCTTTCTTTGGGCTTTCTCTGGGCTTTCTGTGGGCTTTCTTTGGGCAGTCATTCCCCTTTCTTTGGGCTTTCTTTCCCTTTCTTTGGCTTTCCTTGGGCTTTCTTTGGCTTTCTTTGGGCTTTCTTGGGCTTTCTGTGGGCTTTCTTGGCTTTCCTTGGGCTTTCTTGGGCTTTCTTTGAGGTTTTCTTTCCCCTTTCTTTCCACTTTCTTTGGGTTTCTTTTTGCTTTCTTTCGGCTTTCTTTCCCCTTTCTTTGGGCTTTCTTTCCCTTTTCTTTGGGCTTTCTTTCCCCTTTCTTTGGGCTTTCTTTCCCCTTTCTTTGGCTGTCATTCCCCTTTCTTTGGGCTTTCTTTCCACTTTCTTTGGGCTTTCTTTCCCCTTTCTTTGGCCTTTCTTTGGGCTTTCTTTGGGCTTTCTTGGGCTATCTTTGGGCTTTCTTTGGGCTTTCTGTGGGCTTTCTTTGGGCTTTCCTTGGCCTTTCTTTGGGCTTTCTTTGGTTTTTCTTTCCCCTTTCTTTCCACTTTCTTTGGGCTTTCTTTGGGCTGTCTTTCCCCTTTCTTTGGGTTTTCTTTGCGCTTTCTTTCCCTTTCTTTGGGCTTTCTTTGGCTTTCTGTCCCCTTTGTTTGGGGTTCTTTGGGCTTTCTTTGGCTTTCTTTCCCCTTTCTTGGCCTTTCTTTGGGCCTTCTTTGGGCTTTCTTCCCTCTTTCTTGGGTTTTCTTTCCCTTTCTTTGGCTTTATTTCCCCTTTCTTTGGGCTTTCTTTCCCCTTTCCTTGGGCTTTCTTTCCCCTTTCTTTGGGCTTTCTTTCCCCTTTCTTTGGGGTTTCTTTGGTCTTTCTTTCCCCTTTCTTTGGGGTTTCTTTGGGCTTTCTTTCCCCTTTCTTTGGCTTTCTTTGGGCTTTCTTTCCCCTTTCTTTGGATTTCTATCCCCTTTCTTTGGGCTTTCTTTCCCCTTTCTTTGGGCTTTCCTTGGGCTTTCTTTGGGCTTTCTTTGGCTTTCTTTCCCCTTTCTTTCCAATTTCTTTGGGCTTTCTTTGGGCTTTCTTGGCTTTCTTTCCCCTTTCTTTGGGCTTTCTTTCCCCTTTCTTTGGCTTTCTTTCCCTTTCTTTGGGCTTTCTTTCCTCTTTCTTTGGCTGTCATTCCCCTTTCTTTGGGCTTTCTTTCCCCTTTCTTTGGGCTTTCCTTGGCTTTCTTTGCGCTTTCTTGGGCTTTTCATTCCCCTTTCTTTCCACTTTCTTTGGGCTTTCTTTGTGCTTTCTTTCGGCTTCTTTCCCCTTTCTTTGGGCTTTCTTTCCCCTTTCTTTGAGTTTCTTTGGGCTTTCTTTCCCTTTCGTTGGGGTTTCTTTGGCTTTCTTTCCCCTTTCTTTGGGCTTTCTTTGGGTTTTCTTCCCCTTCTTTCTATTTCTTTGGGCTTTCTTTGGGCTTTCTTTGGACTTTCTTTCCCCTTTCTGTGGGCTTTCTTCCCCCTTTGTTTGGGCTTTGTTTCCCCTTTCTTTGGGCTTTCTTTCCTTTCTTTTTGCTTTCTTTCCCCTTCTTTGGGCTTTCTTTCCCTTTCTTTGGGCTTTCTTTGGCTTTCTTTGGGCTTTCTCTGGGGTTTCTTTCCTCTTTCTTTGGGATTTCCTTCCCCTTTTTTTGGGCTTTCTTTCCCCTTTCTTTGGCTTTCTTTCCCCTTTCTTTGGGCTTTTTTTCCCCTTTCTTTGGGCTTTCTTTGAGCTTTCTTTCCCCTTTCTTTGGGCTTTCTTTCCCCTTCCTTTGGGCTTTCTTTCCCTTTTCTTTGGCTTTCTTTGGGCTTTCTTTGGGCTTTCTCTGGGGTTTCTTTCCTCTTTCTTTGGGCTTTCTTTCCCCTTTCTTTGGGCTTTATTTCCCCTTTCTTTGGGCTTTCTTCCCCTTTCCTTGGGCTTTCTTTCCCCTTTCTTTGGGCTTTCCTTTCCCCTTTCTTTGGGTTTCTTTGGGCTTTCTTCCACTTTCGTTGGGGTATTCTTTGGGCTTTCTTTCCCCTTTCTTTGGGCTTTCTTTGGGCTTCTTCCCCTTTCTGTGGCTTTCTTTCCCCTTCTTTCCCCTTTCTTTGGGCTTTGTTTCCCCTTTCTTTGGCTTTCTTTCCCCTTTCTTTGTGCTTTCTTTGGCTTTCTTTCCCCTTCTTTGGCTTCTTTGGGCTTTCTTTCCCCTTTCTTTGGGCTTTCTTTCCTCTTTCTTTGGGCTTTCTTTCCCCTTTCTTTGGGCTTTCTTTCCCTTTTCTTTGGGCTTTCTTTGGCTTTCTTGGGCTTTCTTGGGCTTTCTCTGGGGTTTCTTTCCTCTTTCTTTGGGCTTTCCTTCCCCTTTCTTTGGGCTTTCTTTCCCTTTCTTTGGGCTTTCTTTCCCCTTTCTTTGGGCTTTTTTTCCCCTTTCTTTGGGCTTTCTTTGGCTTTCTTTACCCTTTCTTTGGGCTTTCTTTCCCCTTTCTTTGGGCTTTCCTTGGGCTTTCTTGGGCTTTCTTTCCCCTTTCTTTCCCCTTTCTGTGGGCTTTCTTTGGGCTTTCTTTGGGCTTTCTTTGGCTTTCTTTGGCTTTCTTTCCCCTTTCTTTTGGCTTTCTTCCCCTTTCTTTCCCCTTTCTTTGGGCTTTCTTTGGGCTTTCTTTCCCCTTTCTTTGGGCTTTCTTTCCCCTTTCTGTGGGCTTTCTTTGGGCTTTCTTTGGGCTTTCTTTGGGCTTCTTTGGCTTTCTTTGGGCATTCTTTCCCCTTTCTTTGGGCTTTCTTCCCATTTCTATGGGCTTCCTTGGCTTTCTTTGGGCTTTCTTTGGGCTTTCTTTCCCTTTCTTTCACTCTCTTTGGCTTTCTTTGGCTTTCTTTGGGCTTTCTTTTCCCTTCCTTTGGGCTTTCTTTCCCCTTTCTTTGGGCTTTCTTTCCCTTTCTTTGGGCTTTCTTTCCCCTTTCTTTGGGCTGTCATTCCCCTTTCTTTGGGCTTTCTTTCCCCTTTCTTTGGGCTTTCCTTGGGCTTTCTTTGGGCTTTCTTTGGGCTTTCTTTCCCCTTTCTTTGGGCTTTCTTTCCCCTTTCTTTGGGCTTTCTTTCCCCTTTCTTTGGCTGTCATTCCCCTTTCTTTGGGCCTTTCTTTCCCCTTTCTTTGGGCTTTCCTTGGGCTTTCTTTGGCTTTCTTTGGGCTTTCTTTCCCCTTTCTTTCCACTTTCTTTGGGCTTTCTTTGTGCTTTCTTTCGGCTTTCTTTCCCCTTTCTTTGGGCTTTCTTTCCCCTTTCTTTGGGGTTTCTTTGGGCTTTCTTTCCCCTTTCGTTGGGTTTCTTTGGGCTTTCTTTCGCTTTCTTTCCCCTTTCCTTTGGGCTTTCTTTCCCTTTCTTGGGCTTTCTTTGGGTTTTCTTTCCCCTTTCTTTCTACTTTCTTTGGGCTTTCTTTGGGCTTCTTTGGGCTTTCTTTCCCTTTCTTTGGTCTTTCTTTCCCCTTTCTTTGGCTTTCTTTCCTTTTCTTTGGTCTTTCTTTGGGCTTTCTTTGGCTTTCTTTGGGCTTTCTCTGGGGTTTCTTTCCTCTTTCTTGGGCTTTCCTCCCCTTCTTTGGGCTATC